>NC_077227.1:690335973-690635973 GCF_027887165.1 Monodelphis domestica | reverse complement strand
ATTTCCCCTACTTCAAGTGACTATGAATAAATCTTACAAAATATAATACATGGAGTTACTGGATATTAATTTTAATCTTACAATATATAGTAAACATAATAAATGTTTTATCTACTTTATCCTTAAATGAAATATACACCTTTTTCCCAAAAGAAACTTGATTTAAAAGAAATCCTCAATGTCTGACACAATTCTTGGTTGTTTCCTTTGAATATTTAAGTATTGGGTTTGCATGCCATAGTTAAATTTATTATTTTATGAAATAAAGAATTCTAGTCAAAAGCCTGTTTTGCCCTTAGTAATCAAGGAACTTTTTTATCACATGTGCATATGGAGGAAATATTGTCTCAATGCATAGAACATTAAAAGAACATAAAAACAACAAAAAAAAATAAAAAAAATGGAGTAACTTAGTTAAACCTCCTCAGGATTACATTGTTCAGTTCTGGGGCATGTTTAGGAATATCATTGACGAACTGAAATCTAAAGGAGGATGAGGGAATACAGGAAGAATGATTGAAGGAAATAAGGATGTTTATTCTGGACAATAAAAGAATTGGAGTATATATGAGTCTAAAAGAATTGGGGTATAGATGCAAATATTCAAAAAGCAACCACTTTATTTAATTTCAAAGTCCCAAGACAAAAAACAGTAAGGGCTAGGAAATAAGGGTTAAATGACTTGGCAGGGTGATAGAACTAGTAAGTATCTGAGGCCAGCTTTTATTTCAAGACCTCCCATCTCCAAGTCTGGTGCTCTAACCATTATGTTCCCTAGCTGCCACTAAAAGCAATCACTTTAAAGAGGAAGATGACTTGTTTTCCTTGGTCCCAGTGAGAAATAGGATTGGTGGGCAGAGGTTGTAGAGAGACCTAAGGAAGAGCTTCCTTTCAATTACAGCCATCCAAAAATAGGAAACATTTCCTTGAGAGATAGTAGGTCTCCATCGCTTCAAGACTTTCAAGTTAAAAAAGAAAATGACCATGCACTGGAGATGTTATAGCTGAGGTTCATGTTTTTTGAATAGGTTGGTCTAGATGGTTTCAGACATCACCCCAACTTTAAGATCCTTAAATGGCATGAATGTAACAAAAGGAAATAGAAAATATTTATTAATGTTTTGGTTTAGAATTAATTTTTACTAGCACATCTACCTTTATAATTAATTTCTCATTGAGATATAAACTCAGTCTCAATTCCTTTTGCATTTAATGCCTGTAACTTAAGGAATAAGGTCTGAAACATGGCCTATAGGCTGAGAAGGAGATGCATTTGATCACAGATAACTCAGAAATTACAAATTACATCAACAAGTCAATAATTATTAAATATGCACACACTATATGCCAGACACTATATTAAGTAACAGTTATAAAGAAATTCTAAAACATTTCTTGTCCTCAGTGATGTCAGGCTAATAGCATACATAACATGCAAACAATTATTTATAAGGCTAAAAATTACATGCAAGTCATTTAGGAGTTGAGTATAATTGCCCTAAAGTTTTAGGCATTTGAAGATTAAGATGCATTATGGAATCATGGGAGATTAAATAAGGAAGAGATTTAAAAACATACAGTGTTGGAAAATAGAACACAGACCATTACAGCCAGAAGGCACTTTAAAACATAAAATGTTACAGATGGAGGGAAAATAAGAATATATCATGTTAGAATATGGCAAATAGAATGTGAGAGCTGAAAGATACCTGTGAGATCACTTAAGTCACCATGCTCATTTACAAAGAAAAATAACAATCATGGGCAGATTGGTGACACAATAGGTAGAGTGCTGAACCTAGAGGCAGAAAGACTCATCTCCCAAGTCCAAATAGCACCTCAAACATTTACTGGCTGTGTGACCCAGGGCAAGTTACTTAACCTTTTTGGCGTTAGTTGGTTGTTTTGCTTTTTAATTTGTATATTCTATATACAAGCTATAGAAGGAAATGAAAAAGCACTCCAGTGTCTTTTCCATGAAAACCCCAAATGAGATCATGAATAGTCAGACACCAAAGAAAAATGTATGATAATAATAATAAGATATTTATATAATCCTTTAAATAAATTATCTCAGTTGTGTCTTGAGACTACTGAAGATATGTCTGAAGATAAAAAACCCCTAAAACTTAAAAGAAAGTGAAACATAGGCATGTAACTGAATATACTCCCATTTCCCTCCCTATATCATAATTTGAAAGTTGGTCTCTTCTGTCTCTAAATCCAGTAATCCATACACTAAATCCACACTGTTCTAAGCTAATATTTTAAAAATCCTTTCCATTCACCATATTGTCAAAAGAAATTATTCATTCTTCATTCATTCTTTTATCCATAAACTTTTCTCAACCAACATTTCCTGAGTACTTTCCATATACACAGCACTATAACAGTCTCTTTGGGTGAGAAAATGATGGATGAGAAATGATAGCTGACTTTCAGGAGCTCACATTCTAGTAAGAAAGAAAAGGTTCATGAACAAATAACAACACCTCTCCTAGGAGTAGCATAGACATTACATTTAGTTAAGAGCCCCCTAAAATTGTCAAAGTGATCACTGAAGGCTTTCTGGAGGTGACAGGCTTGCCTGAGATGTGTGGCATCACACCTGTACAATTTGGTTTCTGCTTCTATGAAATGAGGGGACTGGACTCTATGGTCCATGACTTCCCTCTCTGCTCTAGATTTATAATCCCATGAATAAAGAAGTGAATTTTGGGTTCTGACTTCTTAGAGAGTGGAAAGAATCTTGCTCTTGTGGTTTGGAGTCCTGGGTTTATGTCCTGGCTCTTCCACTCATGATCTGTATCTGACTGTGGGCTATTCACTCAACTCCCTCAACCTTTATTTCTTTCTCTATAAAATGGGGATAATGGTACTTGCGGTGCCTATCTCTTACGGGTGCTGTCTAGAAACTGCTCTGTAGACTTTAAAATGTGTAGGAAATGTGAATTATTATTATTCCCAAGGCAAACTCCCCACCAGTAAAGCAAGATGGGTAATATAAACAAGCCTTATGAATCATTCTGCACTGGGTCCTCTGCCATTAATGGAGCCAGACCCTCACGTTTCCCAGATGTCCTCTGGAGAGGGAGACTTACTAATGGCAGGAGCCAATTTCTCTGTGAGGGACACGTATTACAATTTTGGCCGTCCTGAGAAACTCTAAATCTTCCCAGATGACAGGCTACAGCTCTCTCAGTGAGTGGCTTGCATGGTCGCCTATCGGGACTAAAAAGACCTTGAGCATCTATAAAACCACGCTCTCTGATGGAGGCTGAAACGCATTTTCTATTCCTAAACAAACTTTAATATTTTTCATCTGGAGTTATTTCTATACTGTCAGCAAAAAAAAAAAAGTAAGAAAGAGAAAAAAAAGTCTGCATGTGGTTGTGTATTTATGAGTGAGTTCTCTCTCTAAACAGATTTGTAACTAAAAACAGAAATATCTTTTTATGGGAGACAGCTGGTTGTGAGATTAAAGATACACACTGAGGGAGGGGAGTTCAAATTAACCAACATTCCTCGACATGGAATGAATTCCTGGGAACGTTTGGAGGCTTTTAGCTTACAACCTAAAAAAATATCTAATCTCCTCCACTAGTTTCCCTCTATAGGGTTCAGTTGGTTATTTGGCAGTAAAAACCTTCGAAAACCCAGCATGGGGCCATAACTCTTCTACATCTCAAGAAATCAGAGATAACCCATAAATACTTGTGTTCCCGTGAACATTTCTAATGATGCAATTCCATTTAGGAGACTCCAAAAACATGAACCAAGCAAATCAAACCAGTTTTCAAGTCTCTGGACTCCCTCTCTGGGTTGAGAAAATGTGGAAGCAACATTTTAGAATCAATATCTAAATATTTAGGGCCTGACATTCTTCTTCAGCTGTTAGAATGCGGTATATGAAGGTGAGCTTTTATAGAATTTTTCAGCTAGTCAGGACTTTAGATTATGGAACATTAGAACAAAATATTTCAGGTAATGGAATTTAGATTAGTCTTACAATAGGTTAGAACACATAATGGTAAAGCTAGGATTTAATGATAAAGTTATGGGATATTTATGGATGATTTTGTGCCATTCATTATTTTTTCCCTTTTTTTAAGCCCAAGAAAGAAACAAGTTGTCCAAACTATGCTAGAATGAAGTTAAAAATATATTTGAATTGATCAATTTTAATTGGTTGAATTTAATTCAGTCCAATCAGTGAGTAAATTAATATTTGTTAAATTTCTACATTTTGCCAGACACTGTACTAAGATGAGGTGAGTCGACAAAGAAAGGCAAAAGACAGTCCCTGAACTCAAGGAGCTCACAGGATAAAAAGGGGAAACATCATGCAAAAGGAATCTGAAAAGAAGGGAGAAAGGGGAAGGAGTGAGGTGAGCGGCATACTGGAGAAATCTAGAAACATGTAGTCAAATGGGAAATGAAGTGTTTTCAACTTAACAAGAATATATTATATATGTTTTAAGTACAAGGCCCCATGCTAGTTGGTGATGATAAAAAGATAAAGATAAAGCAGATCCTGACCTCAAGAAGGAGCACATTTTGCTAGCAAAGATCATAACCTGCTTTGAGTCATGGATGCTTTAGACTCTCTGGGGAAGGAAGCCAATGGTGCCTTCCCAAATGCATTTTTAGGGTATAAAAATAAGACATATAGGATTACAGGGAAATAATTTATATTACAGTTAGCCTGGTAGGAATGAAAATAATAAATCCAGTGAAGTAGTTGCATATATTTAAATTCACTCTATTCAAAGCTGTAATTATGAAAAATATGGTCACTGGTCTCAGCCCACTGAAAATATACACTGTGAATTCAAATGTTTTTGCCACCTGCTGGGATTAATTATGTTCATTATTAGCACTAATTGGGACCTAGGTATATTTCAATATAATTAGTTTCCTTTGTAATCATGTCAATACACTTACATTTGGTGAGGGAAAAAAATCCACAGGGTTTAGGTTAAAAACACCTGTACTAGAAGGATTTGCAAAAGAAGAGGATTATTGTCCAAAGAGCCATAAACCTATGCATATCCTTTAATGCAAAAATAACTCTACAAAGTTTATTTCCCAAAGAGATCAAAGATAGGGAAGGAAAACCTACTTATACAAAGATATTTATAGAAGCTCTTTTTGTATTGCAAAAAAAAAAAAACTGGAAATGGAAGGAATGTATGTCAATTGGGGAATGGATGAACGAGTTATGGTATGTTATTATAATGGAATATTCTTGTGCCATAAGAAATGACAAACAAGATGATCACAAAGAAACTTGCCAAGACTTTATGAAGTGATCCAAAGTGAAGTGAGCAGAACCAGGAGAATGTTGCACACTGTAGTAGCAATAATGTATGATTATCGACTGTGAATGACTTAACTGTGATCAGTGATGCAAGGATCCAGAACAAGTCCAAGGGATTCATGACAAAAAAAAAAAAACAAACAAACAAACAAAAAAAAACTCTCCACTGTCACAGAAGGAACTGAGAAAGACTGAATGTAGATCAAAGAATACTATTCTTCACTATGTTTCCTCCATGAATTTTTCTCTAATGTAAGTAATATGTGGCCTGTTTCTCATGATGAACATGGAAATATGTATTATATGATAACACACGTACAATTTATATCCTGCTACTTGAAACCTTGAAGAAGGGGGAAGCGTGGGAGGAAGCAAAAGATTGTGGAGAGCAAAATGTGAGAAAATGATCATTAAAAATTGTTCCCATATGTAATCTGGAAAAAACACAAAAATTTATTTAAAATAAATAACATAAAAGAAGAGGATGACTTAGCAAAAGACATTTTGTTTGCTTATTAATTTCCATGTTGAGGTTTTAAGTGAGTATCAGTAATCTATATATTTGTATTATTCTCTCTCTCTATTTCTCTCTCTCTATCTCTGTCTCTCTGTCTCTATCTCTCTCTCTCCCCTCTATCACCCTCAAACAATTCCCCAACTGACTTGGCTTTGTAGATGGGATAGATGTATATGATTTTTCTTGAGATGGCTAAACATTTCAGACATAATTGTGGCAGAAGATCATTAAGGCTTTCTGCCAAATTTAAAAACAGAAAACTGCTGTTTTCCTTCTTTACTCTTCAACAAATAATAATGACAATAAAACTTACATCAATATTTCAAGTATTCTTTAATATCATTGATGTGGGCACTCTGACACAGCTATTAACACTTTGGGGCTCTGATAGAGAATTGACATGCCGATGGCTAATAAATAAATAAAGTAAAAGTGAACCAAAAATAGGTTAATTGTTTGGTGTCCAGCACCTTAGAGATTCTTATCTAGGTTGGTCTTTAGATGACTTTAAATTGCTCTTTCAAACCCTTTTCAGTTTGGGAGTATATCTCAGAGCTTGTGCTTCATGGATCATGGATGAAAGACCATGGGGATGTAGTCTCCAAGGAACAATGAGGTATCTTGGGACACATTAATAGAGAAATAATAATGATAATTATAAATATCATAAAATAATTATAATAATGTGATTAGAATAACAAAATTTCAGTTGGAAGGATCTTCTATAGTCAGAGAAAAGAGAGCCCAATAATAAATTCCTTATATAATACATGAGATTATTGGTCATCTCACCTTTGTCAGAAGACCTTCAGTGTTGGAGAATTCACAGTCTTGGGTACCCCATTTCATTTCTGAATGGACTTTAAAAACTTTTCCTTTTCATCAAACCTGTATTTTCCCCTTTGCTGTTTTTTTTTCCCATTGTCTTAGCTGTGTTCTCTGGGGCTAAGCTGAATAAGACAAAACTTTCTTCTGTCTGCTGGTCCTTAAGATATTAGAAAATTGTTATCATGTCATTCAAGATGTCTTCTAGCTCAAAATTGTGATCCTCTACTTCACCTCCTCTCACCTAAATAAAAAAAGTTCATTCTTCCAAACTGAATATCATTGATGTGTAGCTGGAAAGAGTCTTAGAAGCCATTTAGTTCAATTTTTTTTTTTATCTTAAAGATGAGCAAATGGAGGCACAGAATGGTTAAATGGTTTCCCAAGCATCAAATAGATAGTGTCTGAAGTAGGATTCTAACCCAAATTCTGAGGTGTAAATGATCACAGCAGAAACTGAGCAAGTCACACAAGTAGTAAGTAGGCCCTCTGACTTCAAGCTAGTTCTTTTAGTCCTTTATCTGTTTGTTTGCTTATTCATTTACTTATTTATTTTTGGTAAATAATGACTATCTGGAGTTGTGGTGGGGGATGGAAAGTGAAAAGAATGTCTTTGGAAATGGAGATGATAGGAACCCAAAGATAACCATTAAAAAAATAAACAAAATGAAAACACAAACAAGGTTTTGTGCTTGATTCACTTTCCATGCCTTCAAATGTCAAAATATTGAAAAAGTGTGAGAGTGATTGTTTTTATGTGGTAAGCTCCATGAGGTCCCATTAGTCATGTAGAAATAGTATCAATTTCAGTTTTGGGGAACTCTAGACTGGATAGGGGCAGAATCTGCAACTCTTCTTTCCTGGTGAGATTGCCCAATTTCATAAAAAAAAAAGTAACAAAATTATGATCATTATAAGGGCTGATTTACTAAATACTGGGTATAGTATGGAGTGGATGATATAGTTAAAAAGAGTCTTGATTTGAGTCAATTCCTATTTTTGACTGTGTGGTCCTGGATTTCCATCTCTGGGATTGTTATTGCATCCTTAAAATTAGAATCTCTTAAAAATCTATTCCTTTGATAAAATATTTATTTCTGTTGTTCTCTTGAGCATGATTTTGGAAGCTAGAAACGTTTGCCTGCCATGTCTTGCCTCCATGTCAAAACTTCACCCACTTAGATGATTTCTGAATATTTTCCTCCACTAATTATAGCACACAAAATCTTTGTTATCTGAGTTAATAATCATAAAATATCAGTTCTTTGTGAGAGAGTATAAAATATTAAGCTTTTATCAGTTACCTGTACCTTAATGTGAATCACTTTTCTTGGGAGCTGTTTCTCTGTCTGGGGTCAGAAGACACCATAGAATACAAGAGGTCACAGTTAATAGGTACTTTAGTAGTGAAAAGTATAACAGAAAACATACAAAATTGGGTCCAGAAATAATCTTAAAATTCATCTCTTCATTCCTTTTATTTTATAGATAAGGGAACTGAGAACTAAGGAAATTAAATGAGTCTCCTCCTAAACAAGATTAGAATGGCCTCTCCACTGAAGAGTTTAAATGAGAGAGTGAGTTTTTATCACAATATCTCTGATCAAAAAGACTGAAAATTCTTTGCAAATATTGTAACATTTTGACACACAAGCTTTGTGGGTAAAATTGGAAGTCACAAGTTTCTTGTGCCTTCAACCAAGCTTTGAGTTGCAGTAATAGCAATTGTATATAAAGTCCTGTTTGACTTAAATATGGATACTGAAAACTGTATCTTCTAATTTAAAGAGAATTTCAGACTGTGTCAGCCAAGGTTGGGTGGGGATGTGTGGGCAGGAGCTTGTTCTCTCTTTCCAAACCACAACTATGCCTTTTGGAAGCACTAGAGTATCAGAATTATGCTGTACCAGCGAATATTCTTATTTTTTTTTCTTTTGGGGGATTAAAAAAAAAGAATTATCCATTTTTACTAACCCTTGCACTCCCTCGGTCTAGATTATTTTTATATTTTTAAGAATAAAAGTAATCACTGTTGACCACTGTTAAAGAATTGCTATGATAATTAAATATAATGATGATATTTGTGGGACAATTTCACTAAATATATAGTTGTTATATGTCCTTTTTGTTTTCCTCTTTTCCTTATTTCTTTGCAAGAGAGAGGTATAGTGGAAAGAAAAAATTCTTATTAGTTGAAAAAATAGATTTTTTTTAAAGTCTAGAGTGTGTGTCCCTGTTTCTCTTGATTGTAAGCTTGAGATTTCAATTAGGCCCTCTGACCTTTGGTTTCCTCATCCATTAAATGGGTATACCACTCTTATATGCCTTCCTCATGGGGTTATTGTGAAGGAATACTGTGTTAAATCCATATGATTTCAAATTCTGCCTTAGACACCTGTCACCCTGGACAAGGCATTTAATATCAGTCTGACTCAGTTTCCTCATTTGCCAAATAGGAATAATGTGTACATAACACCAGGGCTGTGAGGATAAAATGAGATATTGTTATTACTCTCAGATGTGAAGTATTATTATTATGGTTCACATAAGAAATCTGATGATACTTCAATACTTCTCTCAGCTGCACTAGTGAGTGGGTTTATTACACAGTTAGGAAACCATCATGAAGAAATATCTTCCTGGGGTGTTTCTTGCCATGATTTATTTTGGACACTAAAGAAGAAATTAGACATTCTCACCCTCCCGGAGTATATGGAGGGGTGAGAGAGTGGGAAGAGAACAATTAAAATGATCCTCATATATTCCCCAGAATCAGTAAGAGGATTAGATGAGATAAATCCATTGATCAATAAACTCTGTAGCAAAGTAGAGCACTGGTGATGCAATCAAATTCAAATAAGAACTGAGTTACTCACTAGTTGTGTGACCCTGGGCAAGTCACTTAACTCTGTTGGCCTTAGTTTCCATATCTATCAGATAAGCTAGAGAAAGATTTGGCAAATCAATCCAGTATCTTTGCCAAGAAAAACCCAAATATCTTCAGAAAGACTCAAACACAACTGAATGAGAGCAACATTTGCCTAGCTCTCTGATAAACCCAGAGGATACAGAGAAAAGCACAAGCAATTTTTGCCCTCAAGGAGTTGTCACTCTAATAAAGGGAGATGAATAAAAGATAAATAAGATACATAAAGAATAATTTGAAGATAATATTAGAGAGCCATGCAGGGCAAGTTTGTCTATTTCTAGGGAAAACAGCATGGCTTTCCCTGACAACATGATCCCTTCACCTGGGAGTCTTGCAAGATCCCAAGAAGTGGTGCAAGAAACCTTGTAAAGAAAAACAAAACAACAAATAAAGACTATAATGATGGCAAAAACAATATCTAACATTTATGAAGCATTTAAAGACTCATCTAGTATTCTCTTCATGAGGATTTTACATAGAAGGCAATGTAGGTACTATGGTGCCCATTTTACAGATTTGGCAACTGAAGCCAAAAGAGGAAAAGTCTCAGATCACAGAAATATTCACGGTTGAAGCTATTAAAATTCCAAACTATAATTTTCACAAGTAAACTTTGTTTTCATCACCCCATAAGAATTAACTCCAGAAAACTCCAAAGTGAACACCATTCTGAGTCAAGCAGCCAGCTCTTCTAGGCCAACAGAGGACTAGTTTTCCTTATCTGTACTAAAATTTTCTCCAGTAAGAAATGGAATCATACCTTTTCAAACAGGGGTGTGTGAGTTAACCCTCATCACATACCACTAAAATACTAATGTCTCTTCAAAATCAGATCACAGACAGGTAATCAATGAATCAGTCAGCCTATGTTAATTACATGCTTAATGTGTGTCAGGTATTGTGCACCCTAGCTACTGTGTGTGTAAGTGTGTGTGTGTGTGTGTGTGTGTGTGTGTATGTGAGAGAGAGAGAGACAGAGAGAGAGAGAAGAAGAGACATAGAGAAAGAGACACAGAAGGAGATGGAGAGAAAGAAAAAAGAGAGAAAGAAAAATAGAGCTAGAGTCATTCCTCTTTTGCTCTGAAATTGCTTATACCCTTTCCCAGATCATCTTTAATTGTGTTGTACAGTCCATTTTATGGAGGAGAAAACAAGCCAAAAAGTTCAAAGTATTGCAAAGAATTCACAGAAAACAAGTAGGAAAAAAGGTAATTAGTTATATGTAAGCTCTGTAACGTAGGTCATGCTAATATTTCAATTCAACAGGCTGGACCAAGGCACTGGGTGTGACTTTATATAAAATGGAATAAGCAGAGGCAAATAACAAGTATCAGTATTGGAAAAAATCGGGTGATAACAGACAGTGAAAAGTACAAGATTTGGACTCAGAGTGCCTGGATTAAGCCTATCTATTTGAGGAAGCTAGATAGTAAAGCTCTGGGCTTACAGTCACAAAGATATGAGTTCAAATTCAACCTCAGACATTCACTAGCTGGGTGAGTCTGGGCAAGGCATTTTACCACTTTCTCAGTTTCTTCAACTGTAAAATGGGGACAATAGTATTACTTTCCTTCCAGGTCTTTTGTGAGGATCAAATGTGATAATATTTGTATAAAGAGCTTTGCATAGTACCTAGATTATAGTACACTTAATGCTTGTTTTTTTTTTCGCTAACTATGAAATAATTTGGATAGTTTTATTAGTATGGAATTAGGTAAGCAAATTAGGTAATATCATGTTTATAATATTGGTTTGATCTACCCATGAACAACTAATATTTCTCCATTTGTTTAGATCAGACTTCATGTGAAAAGTGTTTTTGTTCACATAGCCCCTGAGTTTGTCTTGACAGATAGATACCCAAGTATTTTATACAATCTGAAGATATTTTGAATGGAATTTCTCTTTCTATGACTTGATGTTGAATTTTGTTGGTATTATAAAAAACACACAGATGATTTGTGTGGATTTATATTGTATCCTATAATTTTTCTAAAATTGTACATTGGTTAAATTAGATTTTTAGTTAATTCTCTAAATAAATTATTATATCACCTGTAAAGATTAAAAGTTATATGTCCTCATTGTCTACTTTTATTCCTTCAGTTTCTTTTTTCTTGTCATTGCTATAGCCAGCATTGCTAGTATAATATGTTACAGTAGTGGTGATATTGGACAGCCTTGCTTCACCCCTGATATTATTGGAAAGGCTTCAAGTTTATCCACATTATAGATTATTCCTTCTCTTACTTTTAGATAGATAACACTTGTCATTTTAAGAAAGACAATATTGATTCCTATGCTTTCTAGTGTTTTAATAGGAATGTTTAGAGGAATGGGTGTTGTATTTTGTCAAAGGCAGAAAGACTACCTATGCATATAATCATGTGATTTTAGTTGTTTTTGTTATTTATAAGGTCAATTACACTGGTAGTTTTCCTAATATTGAACCAGTCCTACATTCCTGGTATAAATCTCACCTGGTCATAGTGAATGATCTTTCTGATATATTGCTGTAACATGTTGTTATTCAGTTATTTCATTCATTTCCAATTTTTCTAGACCCCATTTGGAATTTTCCTGGCTGGAGTACTTTTCCATTTCCTTCTTCAGCTCATTTTACAGATCATGAAACTGATGCAAACAGGGTGAACTGACAAACCCAGGGCTACACAGCTATTAAGTATAGAAGGCTGAATTTTATGTCAGAGCTTCCTGACTCCTGGTCCAGAAATTTATCCACTGCATCACTTAGTTGTAAAATACTTGCCAATATTTTATTTAAGTTTAATCAATATTCACTAAGGTCTATACTTTTCTTTCTCTGTTTTTGTTCTACCTGGTGTGGGTATCAAAATTATTTTGGGGTTAAAAAGGAATTTGATGACTTTTTCTGGAGTATTTTTCCAAATAGTTTATATAATATTAGGATTAATGTTCCTTAAACATTTGGTAGAATTAACTTATAAATCCATCTAGTCTTGAGGAATTTTTCTTCAAGAACTTGTTCAATTTATTTCTCTAAGATAGGGTTATTTATATATTCTATTTCCTCCTCTGTTAATTTGAGTAGTTTTCTTTTTGCATATATTTATCCATTTCACTTAGATTATCAATTTTACTGACACAAAAGTGTACAAAGTAACTCCTAATTATTGTTTTAATTTCAATCCTTATTAACCCTTTTTCATTTTTGATGCTGGTAATTTAGTTTTCTTCTTTCTTTTATTCAAATGTTTTTTTCATAAAACCTTCTCTTATTAGTTTAATTTAAAAATTTTATTTCTATTAATCTCTATTTTGATTTTTAGGATTTCCATTTTGCTATTTAATTAAGGATTTTTAATTTGTTCATTTCTAGGGGTTGTTTTTAGTTGCATACCTAATAATTAGTTCTTTCTCTCTTTTTTGATGTACATGTTAAGAGATATAAATTTAACCTATCTTCCAGACTCCTTTAGTAAGTAGAATATTTATTACATTGTGAAGAACATGTATTTAATATTTCTGTTATTTTACATCAGGTCATGATGTTTTTATTCTCTGATACATAATCATTTTTACTTAGTTATTTTTTGTGAAGGTATCATATAAGCTCCTTGAAGACACAGTTGATTTTGTTCCTATATGTGTCTCCAGAACCTGCCTTAAGGCTTTCATGTGATAGTTCTTATGTTTTTTTCTTAATTGACTGCAGTCAAATTCTCTACAAAATATTAATTCTCTAGGGTTCCCATGCTTCCATGTAGAATTTCCAGTTCTACTCTATATTAACTTGGAAATCTTAAACAAATAGCTTCATCTCTTTGAAATTTAGATTCTATATCTATAAAATTGTTATAACAATTCTTGCTTGCATGTATCACAAGGTTATTGTGAGGATGAGATAAAGTACTGCATATGAAGGTGCTGTATAAATCATAACATCCTATACAAATATAAGGTATTATAGATCATTCTAATAGTTCACTTTGAGGGAAGGCTTTGCAGTTTACAAATTACTTTCTGTAAAAACAAACAAACAAAAAAACCACTTGTGCCTCAAAGTTTCATCTTTAAAATGAGTTGGAGAAGGAAATGGCAAACCACTTCACTATCTTTGCCCAAAAAACAATGCCAAATGGGATCAAGAAAGTTGGACACAACTGAAAATGACTGAACTATAACAATAAAACCTTTGTAAGTTTTCATTTTATTTGCCTATCTATCTATCTATCTATCCATCTCTCTGTCTTTCTGTTATTTCTCTTTCTTTTATTTCTCTATCTGTCTGCCTGATTTATCTATCCATCTATTTACCTATCTGTTTATCTATCTATCTATCTATCTATCTATCTATCTATCTATCTATCTATCTGTCTGTTTGTCTATCTGCCTGTCTTTCTATCTATTTTTCTATCTGTCTGCCTGTCTATCTATGTATCTATCTATCTATCAATCAATCTTACAAATGAAGAACCTAAAGTCCATCCAGTGATATCTTGTCCAAATTCTTACAGTTAGTAACTTGGATCCAGTGTTTCTGAATCTTGTCAGTCCAGCAATCAAGTCCTTTTTCCACTACATCACATTTCTTTCATTAGTTTTACCCTCTATCAAATTCCCTAAACACTGGGCTTTGGTTCTTCCATGTCAGACTTAATTCCTTTAGAAAGTAATGATTCGGTTTCATCCCTATCAATGGATTTATGGCCTCATATCAAATTTGGGCTGAATGCTTTCTGGTATTCCTGGTACTGTTGGGGCTTTTCATTTCTCAGGTGTTTTAGTGGTCTGACTAGGTGTAGATAAGGAAAATTTATCTGTCCCTTTAACAAATGGGAAGTATTTTGTGTACAGTACAAACAAGACAAAGCCCAGGGTCAGAGAATTTTAACTTCCTATTTCCTGGGTGGAAAGATTACCCACTGTAATTAAATCACAAATTTTAAAGCACATAGTAAGATTTGTAATCTCTAAAAAGTCATATAGGGGACCATTATTTTTCTTATTCTATACCTAATAGCACATAATCTCCTCAATAACGGTCCTAGTCCTACAAAAGTGATAAGAATAAACATCAACTCTGGAAAAACCAAGTTGATGAAAAATGTCTATTTTGGGGAATATGACATGAAATTGCAGAGATGGTTCATTGAGGCATTCTGTGTTTTGGACAAGTTCTCCCAATGGGCAAAGAGCTGGGTTCAGAATTGATTAAGAGAAAGAGATCAGCCCTGGTTGCATTTGGGAAATTGAATAGTATTTTCAAAGACTTTTACTGCTCCCTGATTCCAAACCCCATCTTTTAAACAATAATTTCTAAATTAATCCATGAATCATGAAACACCAAAATCCCCAAAGAATCAAAAGTGTAGTTGATCTCCTTACCACCTCAAAAAAAGCAATGGAAAGACACACTTTTTTGTTTAAATGTTATATTTCATATTACAGGGGGAAAAAAGAAAAACTTGTTATGAGAGAATTGCTATAAAAATATCAGCCATGAATCGTTTAACTGGAGAAGTGAATGGCCTTATGTAGCAATAGAAGAAAATAATATTTGGAAAGCCTACAGGCTATACTGGCATACACTAAAAATTAAAAGAACAAGAAAATAAAAACAAATAGGGTAAGTTTAGAGAAAGCACTGGAAAAGAATCACATATTAGGAAGTTGCAAAGATAGGATGGAACTTGAGCCAGTGGACAAAGTGCCCACATACAGGAAAACACTGCCTTTCTGCTTTCTCAGGATCATTTCTTTAAGTCACCATTTCTAAGCAGGACTGTTATCTGGACTCGATGAATGGCATGTTAGGATTGTAGGGGTCTGCTCTACTATGCATATTGTCTAAGTCATATCGTCATCAGGGGGTAGTCCTGTAACAGTGAAGACATCAGCTCATCAGTAACTGGTGGCAAGGCTTGGCTGGTGGGTTATGTTCTTAGAAGTAATGCGACAATCTCCACTAAATGGAAAATTAGAAAACTGGCCACTCATATCAATAGAAGGAAGCCCAATCTTTTTGAGCCGAAACTTGCAGCTCTCACCCATTTTATACTTTAGACTGGTCATTCTTATATAAACCTGCTCTTACAGAATTACTACCAAGGAGAACTTGGTTGGACCTAAGACAGCATTTTATCTAACTCCCTTTCTTTTTAGATGGTGAATCTGAGGTCTATGGAGGGAAAGTGACCCATTCAAAGTCCCTTTACTACAAGAGCTAGAATTTAACTTCTGATCTCTTGACTCCAAGTTTAGCCAATGTGCTGTAATGGAAAGGGTCTGATGTTTGGATTCAGAAAAATCTGGGTTTCAATCCTACCTCAGATTATAACTAGCTGTGTGATTGGGAAAATCATCAGACTTCTATTTGCTTCCGTGTCTTTATTTAGAAAACATGGTGATAGTGATAAGGAAGGATTGTACCTGGTGATTTACAAGGTCTTCTTTAAGTCTAAATCTAGGATAATCTGATCATTCTAATATGTCAGAATTATGATTATTATTTCCAAATGCCTAGCTCACCTCATCATGTGTCCCTTAGTCTCTAGAATTATCCTGCATATCTGGGATGTGCAGGGTTTGTTTAAAGAAGTACGGGGAAAGAAACTAGGGAAAGAGCTAAAGTCAATTTGTACCTTCCAACCTGAGCCTTGGACTTTGCTTTGTTAGAATCTTTTTTCCTAGGATTTCAGCTTTCCCTCAGAATCATTCCATGTGACCTTTCCTTTGGCCCCAAGGGTTTTCTCCCTCACTGTTTTCTGTCCATTTGTTGATCTCTAATTCCTGGATTGAGGACCAAGTCTCCTGCAGTTCTTGCTATCTGTTGCAGCTTGATGCTAATTGCTCTCTCTCTTTATTATTACCATTCTCCCTGAAACCCCTACTGTAGCATCCGCTCCCCTCTTATCCCTTCTGTTACACACTTTAGATCATAGGATTGTGTTTCCTAGAGTAGGTTTATGAGGGGAAAATATATACAAAGTAAAAAATAATACACTAGAAGAAGATAATTAGAATGACAAAAAAAAAAAATCCAGACCTTGTTTGAGTGGACTGATAGCCCCTAGCAGTCTCTAATATCTTTAAAATTACCCAGGCCTAGTAAGGCTAGGGTGATTCTTGGAACTTACATCAAGCTGTCTGTTTCCCTCATGGTCTCAAAATAAAGCAGTGACTTTCTTTCCCTAATAGCCTCCATAAATTTAGAATTAGATTGTGTAGGTTCTCTGGCCCAATCACATTCATCTCTTCTGCAATCCAAACTCACTCTGGGTTAATCAGAAAGCTTCTAGATTATCTTTAGGATTTGAGTAGAGTAGATCAGACACATCTCTACATAATTCTATAACTATATATATATATATATAACAATATATATATATAACAGTATATATATATATGTGTGTGTGTGTGTGTGTGTGTGTGTGTGTGTGTGTGTGTGTGTGTGTGTATCACTTGATTCCCTCAAAAAGAGGAAGGGGTGAGTGTTTCACATACTATCACATGCCACCAAAGTACCAAAGTGTTCTGAATAATCACCAAAAAGGTCTTTAACCAGCTCATTCCCCAATTCACAAAAGACAGTCTTCATGAAGGGTTACACATCTCACATTTGTCTTGTTATATATAGGGATGATGTAGTTCTGAAGCCATCCTCTGACATTTTCTGAGCCTGTCAATTGATCCTGAAAGCATAGATATTTGGGCTGTGGGCTTTGCAGCTGTCTCCCCAAATCCCCTAAAGGCCAGCTGGATTACCTCCTGTTTCCTTGATCAGGTCCCTAGAATCTCTAACAGAAGGATCTACATTTCTTCTACTACTGAGTCATAGAGCTCAGAGTTCCTTGGCAAAAAAAGGGTCCCTTTTGCCTTCTGCCCCCACTTAACATCCTGACAGGGACAAGAAGCATTAGAAAGGAAGAGGCTGAGTGTAGGTGGGAGAGAAAGGAGAATGGTGATTTTCACAGAAGAGGGCTCAGAGACAGCTAACCTTTGACTTAGCCAGACTGTATATAGAGTATCATATTCATTTCTGTGCTTTATGTTTTAGAAAGGATACTGAAATTAGATACCAGAATAATGAACAAAAGTTGCAAAGTCCCTTATGTCAATCAATTGATATCACTGTACCTGTTTTATTGGTGGTGAAACTGAAACTGAAGGGAAGTAAAGGACTTGTCCATGGCCATACAACTCAAAGAGTTAAGAAGAGAATGAGCAAGAAAAGGATGTAGAACCATCAATTATAGATGGTCTTTTTGAGGAATTTTAGCATAAAAGGGGGCAGATATAGGGAATGATAGGTTGTGGGAATATATGGATCAAATCAGGGATTTTTCAGGATGGGAAAGATATGGAAATATCACCGTGTCAGAGACAGAGTTTCAATCAAGATATTATTCCTCATTCCATGGCCAGCACTCTTTCCATCAGGTTTTCTTCAGTTTCTTCAAAACTCCAAAGTCTTTCCCTCTTCCCACAAATTCAGCTGAGAATCCTGCCTCATTGGAACTATTTTCTGAAAATTCCCTCTTCTCATTTTTTCATCTCGAATGACTCAGATGTCACTTAACACTATCTCTTCCTTCACCTTGTTTTACATGAAGACGTGGCTCTTTTCCTTGCCAAGGAAAACCCCTCTACTTTCACAAATAATCTTATTCCATCCCTTCTTTAGTAGGGTATCCACTCCATCAACTCCTAAGTTATCTTCAGTCTTTCCTTCTCTATTGACTGCTTCCTTATCCTTTTTGGGCATGCTTGTGGCTACTTCATCCTTATAGTTGCATATCCTTTCTTCTCACTCTCTTACCTCTCTATAATCTACTTCTAGACTCATTATTCAACTGAAAGAATTGCTAATGAGATATTTTAATTGCTAAATTCAATGGCCTTTTTAAATCCTCACCCATCTTTCTGCAGCCCTTGACATTGTGGATCAATCTTTTCTTAATTCTCTTTGTCACTGTGTTTCTGTGACACTGTTCTTCTCTACTTGTTCTTCTCCCATCTGTCTAATTGCTCTTTCTTGGTCTTCTTGGTTGTATCTTCACCAAGGTGATTCCCATTAATTGTAGGTGTCCTCTAAGGTTCTGCCTTGGGTCCTCTACTCTTCTCGCTCTACATTATTCCAATTAGTGTTCTTATCAGTTTCCATGGATTCCATTACCACTTCTCTTCCAATAATGGTTAAATTGACTTGTCATATCTAATATCTCTCTTCATCTCAAGTCTTGCATCTCTAACTAATTATTGGATATCTTGAACTAGAAATTTCATAGACATCTTAAACTCAAAAGTCAACACATTCTTTCCTCCTAAAATCTCTCTATTTAAAATAACTTTACTATTACTCTTAAAGGTACCACTTTCTTCCTAATCCCTCCAGGCTTGATGCTTAGGTATCACCTTTGATTTTCCACTGTTTCTATGATCTATCATTTCTACTTTCATACTATCTCTCCTGTGTGTCCCCTTTTCCT
Organism: Monodelphis domestica; assembly: GCF_027887165.1. Lineage (NCBI taxonomy): Eukaryota > Metazoa > Chordata > Mammalia > Didelphimorphia > Didelphidae > Monodelphis > Monodelphis domestica. Next base: position 690,616,909 of record NC_077227.1, on the reverse strand, counting down.
CTGTGACACCGAATTTCCTTGGTATACTCCCTCTTATCTTCTCATGCCTGTCCAATTATAAATAGTCTTCTAGTTGCCCCCATATTTTTAAGTCTCTTGCCATTTCATTCACTCCTCCACTTAGTTGTCCAATTCATCTTCCTAAAGCAAAATCTGTCTATGTCACCCCTGTATAATAGATTCCAGTGGTTTCCTAATAAAAAAATGTAAAAATCCTCTACTTTGCATTCAAAACCCATCATAATCTGGTACTTTCTTCTATTTTTAATCTTCTTATACCTTACTCACTTCCAGGTATTCTGCACTCTATTGACACTAGCCTCCCCACTGTTCCGCCAACATTTCATTTCCTGACTCTGGATATTTTCATTGGCTATCATCTATGTTTCCTTTAAGGGTCAGTTAAGTCTTACCTTCTACAAGAAGCCTTTTCCAGTCATCCTTAATTTTAGTGCCTTCCTACTGAGTCAACCCAAATTTTTAAACATGCAGACACCAACATATACATAGCTGTTTAGATGTTATCTGCTTCATTAGACCATAAACTACTGGAGAGCAAGGGCTATCTTTTGCATTTCTTTGTATCTTCAATATGTGGCATGATAACTTGCACACAGGAGGTGCTTTATAATTGATTATTAAATGTGTGACTGAGAAGGTAAATGATTTTTGTATGTCTAGGAGGGAGAAAAAAACACTTGGTGGTGGAGAGAGAATTATGCCTGATCAGTGTAAAGTATTTAAAGGATTGTCATATGGAATATGGATTAAATACATATTCTACATTGTTCCCAGAGTGCTAAACTAGGAAAGTATGAGCTGAGAACTAGAAGAGATGTTAGAAGCTATATAGTTCAACCTCCCTATTTTACAAACAAGGAAACTGAGAGCAAGCAAGGTTGTGTGATTAGTGTAAGACCTCATAAGCAATAAGTAGTGGTAGAATTTGAACCCAAGTCCTCTCACCTCAGAACCATGAGTTTTTACATAGTACTACATATATATTATGACACATTTGGGAGAAAACTTCCTTACAATTTTGTCTATCCAAGAATAAAATGGGCTGCTTAGTGTACTTGTGAGTTCTATATCAAATATGTGTAAAAACAGAAGATAAATGACCATCCACCTGGGTTTTTATATATAAAACATTCATTGAGGGGGTAGAAAGTTGACTTAAATGACTCAAACTCCAAATGCTTTATTCAGAATATTCTCTTCACTATCTTTGACCATTTCATTTGAGTCCTTATGCTTGTCTTCTCTGTGTCTCCATGTATTTCCTACCCCATCTTTATCCATTTAGATCTTATCCATTCTTCAGGACTCAGCTCTACTCCCATTGTCAACATGAAGGTTTCAGGGCCACTACTTCCTCGTTTGGTATTTCCTTTTCTGAACTCCTAAGGCACTTCTGTTTTGAATGAGTGAGAGCATCTTTTCAGAGCTAGAAGGGACTTGAGAGAGCATTTTGTCATGATATCATGACTAAGTTAAGAGTAGGAAGGAAACTCAGACACCATCTTCTTCAACATCATCAAATACAAGGAAGAAATCAAGATTCTGGGCCAATAATTGTCTTGACTAAATTCACCTAGATCCTAAGCTATAAATCTGAGAATTAAAATAAGATCTTATAGGTTGTAAACCTTGAAATTTCCAGCGGTCATAATTGATATATATATTTCCCTTGCTCCCAAACATTTTAATTATCACAAGGTCCAGATTCAAAACTTTTTACATTGATACCATGACTTCTCTGTAGTCACTGTAGTATACTGTACTTAGAAACATACATACCATATGCTTGCAATGTTTTGCTGACAGGACATGTGAAATGAATTTATGACAAAGTTTCCATTATATAACATCAAAACTAAAAAACCTTCAGTTTCAATTTATATGTGTATGCATGTATTTTTAAGAAAACTATTTTAAGTCTCCATCTGTGAGCCTTGACATCTCTTGTATCCTTAGTTTACTGGAAAATGTATTTGTTATACTATCAAATTAGGAAATTCAAACACTTAAAAAGGTGAAAGATCATTTAGTAGAGTCTTTTACTTGTATCTAGGAATTATAAATCTAGTTTGAGTTCTGTGTGACCATGAGTTCTACTACCCCTCTCCCTCCTGAACTTTGTTGTTTTGTTTTTGTTTTTGTTTTTGTTTGGTTTTAATTATTTTTATTTTTTTGTTAAGTATTTTCCAATTATATATTAAAAAAACGTTCTAAATTCTCTATTTCCCCTTCCTTGAGAAGGCAAGTAATTTGATTTTGATTATATCGGTCAGGCCAGGCAAAACATATTTCCAAAGTAACTATGTTGCAAAAGAAAATATAAACAAAATAAAGCAATAAAAATAAAGTTAGTTTAAAAAGTAAACTTAAATCTTCAGATTTTCTCCATTCTTTCTCTAGACGTGGATAGCATTTTTCATAATAAATCTCTTGAAAATGAGTCGGATTGTTCTCATCTTCCTTACATTATTACTTTACTATGTAAAAAAATTTCCTAATTCTGCTAAGTTCATTTTGCATTAGTTCATATAAGTCTTCTAAGATTTTTCTGAAATCATCCTACTTATCACTTCTTATACTAAAATAGAATTCTATTGCAATCATATAACACAACTTCATTAGCAATTCCCCAATCGATGAACATCCTCTCAATTGCCTATTCTTTGCCACCAAAAGAAAAAAAAAGAACTGCTAAAAATAATTTTGTACCAATAGATTATTTACCCTTTTCTTTGGGTATCTTTGGGGTACAGACCTAGTAAAAGCATTTCTGGATCAAAGTTTTACAACACTTTGAATTTGGTTCCAAATTGTTCTCCAGAATAGTTAGACTAAAATTCCACCAAAAGGACATTAGTGTCCCATTTTTTCCCACATTCCCTTCAGCATTTGTTATTTCCCTTTTCCATGATGTTAGGCAATCTGTTAGGAGAGAAGTGATATCTCTGAGTTATTTTAACTAGTATTTCTCTAATCAGTAGTGAATTAAATCATTTTTCTTGGGATTGTTGAGAGTTTTGGTTTCTTCTGTAATTGGCTGTTCATATTCTTTGAGCATTTATCAACTGGGGAATGATTCTTACTTTTATAAGTTTGACTCAGTTCCCTATGTTTTTTGAGAAATGAAGCCTTTATCAGAGATATTTACTACAAAATAAATTTTCCCTGTTCCCAGTTTTCCTTCTAATATTTGGCTGCATTCGATTTCCTTGTGAAATTTTTTTTTTAATTTCATAAAATAAAAAATAATCCTTTTTTTAAAAATCTGCTCAATTTCTTATTTGTATGTAAACTCTTCCCTTATCCATAGATCTGACAGGTACATTTTTTTTCATGCTTCCCTAATTTACATATGACATTGTCCTTTATGTTCAAATTATTTATTAATTTTAACCTTATCTTAGGATATGGCAGGAGATATTAGCCTATGTGTAGTTTCTGGCAAATTTCTTTCCATCTTTCCCAACAATTTTTTTCAAACATTGAGCTCTTACCCCCAAACTTGGATCTTTGTTTTTTTAAACACTAGATTACTATGGTATTTTGCTACTTTTTAATACTTATCTAATCTATTCTTCTTATCTACCACCCTATTTCTTATATGATGCAAGGTTGTTTTGATGATTACTACTTTATAAAATAATTCTAAATCTGATATAAAATAGTTTGAAATCTGATAATTCTATGTAACCTTCCTTGACATTTTTTATCATTTATTCCCATGATATCATTGACTTTTGTTCTTCCAGATGAATTTTGTCTAGCTTTATAAAATAATTCTTTGGCAATTTTATTAGTATGACACTGAATAAGTAAATTAATTTAGGTAGAATTGTAATTTTTAACATATTGGTTTTGCCTACCCAGGAGCAATTAATATTTATCAAATTGTTTAGTTTTGTCTTTGTGTGAAGGATTTGTTGCACTCCAATCTCACATCTCCAACTATCTTTCAGAAATCTTGAATTGAGTGTCCAATAGACATTTTTAAACTCAGCATATCCAAAATAGAACTCAATATCTTTCCTTCTAAAGCCACCCCTGACCCATCTCTATTATTATAGAGAACAACATTATCCTCTTAATCCTTCAGACTCGTACCCTGTACTCATTATTTCTCACTTCTGCCTGATAAGTAGTATATCGCCAAAGCCTGGCGACTTCAACTTTGAAAAATCTCTAGAACATACCCCAACCTATGGCCCAATACAACTACCACCCTGGTAAAAGGTGACATCACTTTATACCTACACTATTGTAATAGCTTTCTAATGCGTTTCTGCCTGCCTCAAATCTTTCTCTACTCCAGTCCTTCCTCTTTTTAGGCACTAAAATGATTTTCTAAAGCACATAATTGATCATAACACATCTTCCCTACTCAATGAACTCCAATGGTTCTTTATTTTTGCCAAGATTGGATATAATATGTTCTTTTTTTCCATTCATAACCTAGATCCCTCCTTCCTTTACTGTATCCTTACACTTTACTCTCTCAAGCAATTTTTTTCAGTGATACTCTCCTTAGCTCCAAGAATTTTCTATGGCCATTTTCCTTGCCCACAATGCTTTCTCTCCTTTGCTCCAACTACTGACCTCTTTAGCTTCCTTTAAGTCTCAACTAATATCCTGGTTTTTTAGCTGGAAGCTTTCTCCTCTTAATTTTCATGACTTCCCTCTTCTTAATTATTTCCTATTTAGTTTGCATATAGTTTGCTTCATATATGTTTGCGATATTATCTCCTTAATTAGGTTGTAAGCTCCTTGAGGGCAGGGGCTATTTCTTTTTTTCTTTTTAAATATTCCCAGGGCTTAGTACAATACTGGGAACAGAGTAGACACTTAATATGTGTTTATTGAATGATAAGTACTCTTTTTTCTTAGTTCTCGAGAGAGAGAGAGAGAATCATCTATTCTGATCTCTCCACCATCTTGGCTGTTATCTTTTGTTCTTTTATTCAACAATCTGCAGAAAGGCTTCTATCACATTACCATTACATTGGATAGATATTTCAAAGAGTATTTATAGCAGAGCATAGTAGAGAATCCTTTCGATGTTAGACTGGATGGATTATGGTTTGTATCATCAATGAGAATAATCACATGCAAAATCAAGATAATATCAGTTATTTATCTCAATTGTCTATTTTCCTCCAGAAAGACTTTAAATTCCTTAAGTGTGAAGACCACTACTTTTCCCCCCAATGCATAGCACATTATTAATTATGCAATCATTTTTTTAAAAAGTCAATGATTATATGAGATAGGAGAAGAAATAGTTTTTCCATTTTATGGATAAACAAGAAAAGGCAAGGAAATAAATTACTTCTCTCCCCACAAAAAGCTTCACTTATAACATCATAATCAACTAATGAATGTGTTTTAAAGTTCTATTGTGAATGATCATCAGAGGAATAATAATTAAATCCACAGGAGCTAATGAAAACACCAGATGAAGTTGCATAGAAGGAAAAAGAAGAAATCCCAGGAGAGAACATTGTGGGCCACCTACCAGATGATATAATCTGGGGAAGGATCCAGCAAAGGACTCTGAGAAGGAATGATCAGATAAGTAGAAGGAGAACCAAGAGGGAGTTGTGTCCTGAAAAGTTCCAGAGGAAAAAAAACAAAACAAAAGAAAAAAAAATAGATGCATGGACTTGTAGTTACCTTCCCACCTGTTTTCAAGAATCCCTTTATGTGTTGTTCCCCCATTTTATATATGTAATATATATATAACATAATAATATGTAATATATAACATATAAGGAGAGTGATCAACAATATTAAAGGCAGCAGAAATATTGAGAAAAATAAGGATTGAGAAAAATCATTGGATTTGGTAAGTAAGAGATCACTGGTAACTTGGAAGAGAGCAATTTCAGTAGAATTCTGAGATGAAAAGTCTGATTATAAGATGTTAAAGAGTGAGAAAAGAAAAATTAGAGGTATCTACTATAGATGGCCTTTTCTAGGAGCTTATCTACACAAAGTTCGGAAGAGATAGAATATGATAGCTGTGTCACCATAGACAAAAATATTTAACCTCTCACTTCCTCAATCCACTCTCTGAGACTGAAATTACATTCAAGTTGTTGATCTATGTTGATGGAATGAGTTTATAAAACTGGTGTAATAACAGGTAAAAATAAAAAAAAATCAAGTTCTGCCCCTAGATAACTTGAAACCTTCACTATAAATGTGTATTCTTAATGAATTCTCAGCAAGGAATTTAATACATTCTTATATATAAAATGTATTTTAGTGGTAGGTGTTTTAAAGGTTGTGTTTAATACATAATTCAAATTATCAAACATGTGGGAGTATAAAATTATGGTAAAATTTTAAAAATAACTTTTTAAATATGTATATGTAAATTTCCAGTAAGTATCTCTTTTTTTTTTTATTAACATGGGGGCTTGAATAATTATTTGATAGGCATCCACACATAATTTCTAATCATTTCAGAATTAATCTGCCCTCTATATGCAGTACAAAAGTGTTTTTCTTTATCATAAGAGTTAAATTATTTCACCTGACACTATGTTTACCCAGCAGAAATTTCTCACATTAGCTTTACTCCTAATATGGAGATCATTTCCAGCACCATAAAAAGGGACCCATTTTCTTTGCATTCAGTGAAACTAAAGGAGAACAGACAGAATCACAGTATTAAAGTTTGGCAGAGGTAAGAGGTATCTTAAAGATCATCTAGGACAACATCCTTGTGTTCCTGATAAAGAAACTTGGTTGCAGTGCGTTAAAGGGACTTGTCCAAGGTTACAGAGCTGTAGATCCAGGAGAACAATTCTAATTATTTGATGTCATCTCTAGGCTTCTTTCTCTTTTGCCATTCATTATAATCTAGAATTCTCTGATGCAAATATTCAAATGGGTTTGGGTTCTCAGTTACTGAGTATTTCCTTTCTAGAGGCAGGTAACACCTTGCAGTTTCCTTGCTATTGGCATCATCCTATGACCATCTTCACTCTTTCAGGAACTTGGAGTCCACACCTGGACACCCTGGGTTTCATAGGTGTGCCTTTTGGTTCTTCTCATTGGGAAGCAGACTTCCTTACCACTTTCCAAAATCTCCTCACTCTACACACTTTTAGGTACACTCTCTTTTTTTCTGCTTCTTCCCTCCTGTTTACCATAATCCTTTGATGTGTTGTCACCCACCACACTTCCATTAGAACATATGTTCCTTGAGAATAGGGACTCTCTTGTTTAAACAGTCTCTAGCATTTAGTGTAGTTATCACAGTGACATATATTATTGAAGGGAAGGATGAAACTTTGCATTTATTAAACACCTACTATGTTCCAGACATTGTAATAAAGTGCCTCACAAATATTGTCTCATTTGTTCCTCTTAACAATGCTGGGGGATATTTATTTTTCAGTTGAGGACTGAGGCAGTGACTTGTTTATGATCATACAGCAAATATATTTCTGAGGCTATAGTTGGACTCTAGTCTCCCTGATGTCAGAACCAGTACTCTATTCCCTGTGCTACCCAGCCACTTCTTAAGGCTTAATAAATCCCCTACTTACCTATCCATCACTTTATCTATCACAGTCCATATAGATTATTCATACTATAGAGTTCTTCTCCATACCCTACCTTAAGTTCACCAAAAGGTTCTTCTAATGTGGCATAAAGTTCTACTCGAAATCTCACTATAGTGTGGAGCTGAGCGTAATAGTAGAGTATATTCTTTGACAGGCTCTACCATCCTTAAAAAATGCTTCACTTATGATCTTCAGGGCAGACTGAATCTGTTTCTGAGAAACACTCTGGGTATGGAAGGGCTTAACCACTGTCTGGGACACTTCATGAATCAAAGAACATTTCAAAATGGCCTCAGACATGGAAAGGGACATTTCAATCTCTGGCCTTTGCCATCATGCTCTAGTGTCCTTCTTTCTCTACTCCTTCAGCCTCCTTATCCCATTTGGTTTACTTTCCCCTCCTGCCTCTGCTTCTGACTTTCCAGACTTTGCCAACATGCTTCAGCTGCTTTTTCACTCTGTAAAATCCCTTAGCACCTAAGACTCCATTGGGTATGGTGAACTTTCCTTTTTGAAACATCATGGTTAAGTGTTGGTTCCCTTCTCCATGGGTTAATTCCATCCAGGGCTTCAATTCATTTTTTAAACCCTCACCTTCCATCTTAGAATCAATACTCTATTGCTTCCAAGGCAGAAGAGTGGTAAGGGCTAGGAAATTGGGGTTAAGTGACTTGCCCAGGATCACACAGCTAAGAAGTGCCTGAATCTTGATTTGAACCCAGGACCTCCCATCTCTAGACCTGGTAGCATCAATTTGTGAGGAGGGTCATAACCTGACCATTTTTTATTCTTTTCTGCCTCTCCAAAATTAGATACCACCACACACCCACGGGCATCCTCTCTTTGTCTCTGCCTGCTTTTTTAGCTCCTTTTTTGGTCTTTACCCATGATTACGTAAGTTCCTTAAATTCACAGTCTATCTTTCTTTTCATTTGTATTCGTATCTTAGCACTTGGCACAGTGTCTAGCACTTCCTAAGCACTTAACAAAGGGATTTTTTGCCTTGTCTCAGTCTTGCATACTTCATTTTGCTTCTGTTATGACAGAGGAAGGGTAGAGGGAATATGGCAGCAGACCAGAAGAACTCATGAGAACTTAAGCTACGTACCTACATTAGCTTTATGTGAAATAGAACATCTCTGACCAATGACCAGTGAGTTGATATACTTCTATAGGCTCAGAATCAAATTAACTATATCTTTCCCTATTGTAAATGAGACCAGATAAAAAGAAAGAATATATAAATGAAAAGCTAGTTAACAGGTATTTGCTTCAGTGGAAGGAGCATTAAGCCTAGAGTCAAGAAAACCTGAATTCAAATCTTATTTCAGACACATATTAGCTTTGTGCCCAGGGCAAGTCACTTAACCCAGTTGGCCTCATTTTCCTAATCTGTAAAATGAGTTGGAGAAGGAAATGGCAAACCATTCCATTATCTTAGCCAAAAAAACCTCAAATGAGGTCATGAAAAATTGGGCACAACTGAAATGATTGAATAACAACAATAAAATAGCATTCAAATGACTTGCTTTATATAGATTTATTTATATTCCTTTTCTCTGTCATTAAATTAAAAGTTCCTAGAGATTAGAGACTGTCCTTTGCCTCGTGTTGTACCCCTAGAATTCGGCACAGTGCCTGGCATTACAGTAGACACTTAATGAATGTTTATTGATTGATTGTCACTTTTATGATGGATGGATGAATTGAACAGTTGAGGAATTGGAAGCAAGAAAGCCAATTAGGAGACTATTGTAATAGTCTAAGGAATGAATCCAGTGAAAGTGACTTACCCAAGGATACACAACTAATTTGGAAGACAAAGTGGTTCATTGGAAAGAGTACTGGATAATAATACTCATAATAATAGTAATTCCATGCAAAAGAAAAGAAAACAATTTCATTTCATATCTCTTTCCCATTGGCAAAGATGGCAAGTTTCAGTAATGAATAGTCATAAATGTGTGTGGAGCTTATTGTGGGTTATGCCGGAAATCAATGGGCAAAGTATTATCACAGGCACCACCACTAAGGGAAATATTAGCTTGAGTAGGATTTTTCAGTACAGAAATGTCTCTGGTTATGTTACTGACGTTGTTTGAAGAGATAGTTATATTCAATGCTGAATCTGATAGCCCTGATCGTGCAAAGCCCATCCTCTGAGATTCTACAAATACACACATGCACAAAATCTGTTCAGGAAGGAAAGATAGCCCAACGTGCGATTCTGCTGTTCTCAGATTTTCTTTTGTGTTCATTTTGCTCGTGTACAATTCTCTTTGTGAATGGTAAAATGAGAAATTTCACTTGAACTCCAAATAAAGACTTCATCCCCCTCACTACTGGAAATAGTATTTGAGATTGGCTTACTGTAGTTTAGGAACTGAGATGGAAAAGTCACAACTATGGCTAACCATCTGCACTTAACCAAAAGTTAGTGGCATGTATTGGAAAAGTCAGAAGACTTTGAAAGTCATTTGAAGACTACCACAGTCATTTATTAGGCATAGGTCCTCAGGCAAATCACAAATTCTCAGGACTTGTTTACTCCTCTATAAAATAATAGGATCAGACTAGATCAGGGATTCCTAATTTGAAGTCCATTTATTTTGCTAATTCTATTTCAATATAATTATTTTCCTTGGTGATCTGAAGTAGTTCCTTTTATGCATTTGAAAATATGGGTCATAAACTTTACCAGATTGCTCAAAAGGGTCTGTGAAATGAAACAAAGAATTAAGAACCCCTGCACAAGATAACCTCCAGCTTCAGAATCCTTTGACCTACAGATTAAAATTCTATTTGTTCAAGTCCCTTCCAATATTTTTTTTAATTTTTCTCCCAATTTTAACATTGTATAATCTTGAAAGATTCTGTATTTTAAGGTCCCTTACCACTTAAAGATTTTCTAATTCTGTGATTTGACCCTTTATTTTTACTGAACTTTGTTCTTTGTTTTGTTACTGAATCCTATTTTTAAGTTTTCAAACTTCTTTCATCTCTGCTAGAAGACTTCCTAACATATAGCATATTTTTAAATAAACCTTTATCCTCTTTCTTAGAATTGATATTAAGTATCATTTTCATGGAAGAAGAGCAGTAAGGGCTAGACAATTGGAATTATATGTGTGAGCCCAGGCTCACACAGCTAGGAAGTAGCTGAGGGCAAATTTGAATCCAAAACCTCCCATCTCTAAGTCTGGCACTCTGCACTGAGCCACCTAGCTGCTCTCATGTAGTAAATTCTTTAAAAAAGTGTTTGTTTACTTCCTTTCTGTTTCTGCTGGGAACCAGCAAACAAGAAGTATAATTTTTAAGTGTTCTCATTTCTGTAATGCTTTATAACTATAAAGTGATCTGATTAACCATCTCATTTAATCCTCACAGCAGTCCTTTTAGTGAGATGGTACCAGTGTTGCAATCCTCATTTTACACAGGTAGGAACAGTAATTCGGGTCTGGGCCAAATGAGATAACACTTAAAGGACATCAATAAAATTTGAGCCCAGTTATTCTGAACTTGATTGACAAGTCTTTCCTCTATAACCACCTGCCATATTGGTAAGGGAGAAAGTGGAAACTATTCTTTTTGCTCAGTTTATGGGAAGAAAACTTGAAACCCAGAAAAGCTATATCACTTAGCATGGTAACACAGGGATTTACATTCTGGGATCATGACTCAAATCTTTTTGTCCTCTTGGCAGCTAGTTGGTACAATGGAGAGAGCAGAGGTCCTAGAGTCATAAAGATTTGAATTCCAATCTAGCCTTATATGCTTAGTAGCTATTGATTCTGGATAAGTCACTTAACCTCTGTGTAACTCAATTTCCTCAAGCATAAAATGGGAATAATAATAGTACCAACTTCCTAGGGTATTTTCATTAGTTTTTTCCAGAATATGTGTCTATACACTTCTTAATATATATTTTCTGACACTTTACAATCCATGTTTTCTCCCTTCCTCCCACCCCTCTCTATCCCACAAGGACAGCTAATATGATATAGATTGTACTTCCTGGGTTTTTGGTGAGAATTAAATGAGATGATATTTGTAAATTGTTTAGCACAGTGCTTGGCACATAGAAAACATTTAATAAATGATGGTTTTCTCTCTGCTTTCCTCTTTCTACTTTTCTTGAACTTCATGTTTCTTTCCATCTTTGCTGAGGTGAGGGCCTTATATTTGATAGATTTGGGGTATCACATTACACTTTCCATCACACTTTTTTTTCTATAGCTAAAGATGCCTCACTTCTTATCAGTGGGTTCCAGAATATTGCAGCTTCCTGGAAATAATGAATCTAGGATAAAGATACATGCACAACCTCAAGAAAGATTCATTCTATTTACACTTAAACAAAATTAAGATTGATTTAAAATTATCTTTCTAATATATTTCATTGTGATATTCTGCTGATATATTTAATTTAATGTGTGTTCGTGTATATATGTTTGTGTGCATGTGTATTTGTTCTTGCAACCTAATAATATATAAGAGCAATGAGGTTTTCCACCTCTACCTCCAACAGACTTGAAATTGGACTTCCAGCACATGGAAAAAAAGGTGTTCTAATGAGATTTAATGGTACCTAATGAAAATGAAGCATTCTCTCCCTAAAAATCAATCTCCTCCCTCCTAAATGTATCATTTGCTTTACAAGACAAACATAACCTCTAAGTTTCTTCCATGTTGTTCTTTTCCTGTGCTCCTTCTTATTGTCTGCCTTGTCCACACTCCAGTCAAGATAGACATGTTCCATACTTTCAGATGTTTATGCATATTCCCATTCAAGTCCATAGCCCTGAGATTAAGGTATGAGCCAGAAAATTAACGAATTCCTTGGTGGTAAAAGTAGTAGACAACATTTTCTGATCCTTATGGCCACAGATTGCCTCTCCCTATTCCATTATCTAGTACGTTTCATCTCTTTCACTCATTGACTTAAATTTATATTAGAATTTATAAATGTATAATAGTTGCTTTTCTGGAAAAAAAATATTAGTTTGCACAGTGGACAACTATGTGGCACAGCGGATAGAATGTCTTCCTGAGTTCAAATCTAGCTTGAGACACTTTCCAGCTGTGTAACTCTAGGCATGTTAATTAATTGCCTCAGTTTCCTTTTCTTCAAAATGAGCTGGAGAATGGAATTGTACTATATTATTTTTTGCCAAGAAAACCTCAAAGAGATAACAAAAAGTTAGATATGACTAAAAAATGACTAAACAACAAAAGCTGGTAAATCACTTGATATATATCATCTCGTTTTTCCAATTACCACAACTCTGAGGATGGTAATACTATTATCTCCACTTTATAGATGAAGAAAATAAGGCTCAGAGTAGTTAAGTAACATGTGCATGGTCACACAGCTTGTTTAAGCTGGTCGGAAGAGTTAAAACTCAAATCTTATTGCATCCAGGTCCAGTACTCTAAGCATTGTGCAATCTAGCTAACTAATGAATAATGGTTCTCATAATAGGAAACATTTTAAAGTGTCTACTATATACTTGACATTATACTAAGTGTTCATAATTTTATCTTATTTGATCCTCAAAAAATTCTGAAATGTGGATGTCATTAACTCCATTGTACAGATGAGGAAACTAAGGCAAATATAGGTTATGTGACTTGCCTAGGGTCATGCACCCCATAAGTGTCTGAGGTCAGATCTAAATTTGTCTTCCCAACTCCAAATCCAGAACTCTACCCACTAAATAGCAAAGGATTTATTACATATGGACAATGTGCCAGAGACTTCTACATGATAGAGATACAAATACAAACTAATGAATAGTCCTCACCTTCAAGAAGTTTATCGTCTAATGGTAGAGGACCACAAGACCTTAAAGGGAAACCAGAAGAGGTTCAAGGATGTGGCATGGTTTGGGAATCACTCTGAAGTTTTGCAGGGTTTTATTTATAGGCAACATAAACTCACCTCTCAAAGAATGGGGAACCAGAGATAGGGTCCATGTGGTCCCAGTGACAATGAATTTTGGAGGATATCTTCAGAGGAGGTAGCCAGTTAGGAAATGGCATGGTCAGTCTCTAAAGTTAAGTTTATAGAATCCCAGACTTTTCAATGCCCTTCCTAAAATGTAGAACCCAGACATCATGCTTCATTTGTAGTCTTACCACTGTAGAGGACATTGTTTCCATCTCTTATACCAGATATGATGTTTCTATCTGAACAGATTAAGATAGATAGCTTTTTTTTGGTCATAACATTATTGACTTTTAATCAGGAAAAACTCTAATATTCAATAAGCACCTATTGATTATAAGACCCCAAATTGATATTACTGATATTAAATACTGATATTAAGAATATAAAGGTTAAAAATATCATAGTCCTTGTTTTCATGCATCTTATCTTTTATTAGGTGACAATGATATGCACATAGATAAGAATAATTCAAATCAGTGTGTGATGGGGCAAAGGAGAGATCTATAAAGTGAAGTACTCCAGGAATATTTAAGGGAGGAGAGAATTCCTCCATCAAGAGGATCAAGGAAAATATTATGGAGGAGGTGATGCCTGAATGAATGGAGTTTTGAAAGATGGTGAGGATCCATAAAGACAGACATGATGAGGGAGTGTGTTCTAGATATATGGGACAATGTATACAAAGGCATAACAAGCAATTTTTTTTTCAACTTAAGGATAGCTCATACATCAGTTGGGCAGGAATATAAACTGCATAAAAAGATATAATGTAAATTATGACTAGGAAAAATACATAAGAGTGAACTATGAGGAGTCTTAAAAAATATGTCCAGGAATTTTGTTTTATCTTAGGGACAATAGCAAACAATTAAAGGGTTTTGAATGGAGTCATGTTACATGATATGGTCAGAACATTGAAAGGGACAATGAGAGAAGGAAAAATATTTCTTCTTTATGGGGGATTATTAATACAGAATCCAAACATGAACAGGATTTTCTATAGACTTGGAGGTTCTCCTGAAGGTTTCCAGATTTTATTGTGCCAATTATATCAGTCTCTGGAAAATTGTAAAGCTTCCTAAAAGAGATAATCATGGTAGTTCAACACAGTGAAACAAACAAAAAAGCAATATCAAAATTATATCCTTGTATTCCAGAATATGATATATAATTAGGCAGACAACTCTTAGAGTTGATCTATCATTGCCCATATTTTATATAGACATGATTAGATGATGAACTGGGACCAAAAAATGAAGAGGGAATCTATATTCACTAAGGAGGTTGGTCTATAGTTTTCTTTCTCTGTTCTTGGTCTGTCTGGTTTTGGAATCAGTACCATATTTGTGTCATAAAAGGAATTTGGTAAACTTCCTTTGTTTATTTTGTCAAATAATTTGTATAATGTTGGGATTAGTTGTTCTTTAAATGTTTGATAGAATTCACTTGTGAATCCATCTGGCCTTAGGGATTTTTTCTTAAGAAGTTCCTTGATGGCTTATTCAATTTCTTTTTCTGAGATGGAATTATTTAAGTATTATATTTCCTCTTTTGTTAATCTAGGCAATTTATATTTTTGTAAATATTCACCCATTTCACCTAGACTGACATATTTATTGCCATATAATTGAGCAAAATACTTCTTAATAATTATTTTAATTCCCTTATCAGTAGTGGTGAGATCACCTTTTCCTCTTTGATACTGTTAATTTGATTCTCTTCTTTCTATTTTATTATATTGACTAATACTTTATCTATTTTATCTGTTCTTTCAAAGTACTAGCTCCTAGTTTTATTTATTAGTTCAATAGTTCTTTTACTTTCAATTTTATTAATTTCTCATTTAATTTTTAGGATTTCCAATTTAGTTTTCATCTGGGGATTTTTGATTTGTTCTTTTTCTATTTTTTTAAGTTGCAATCCCAATTCATTGATCTCTTCCCTCTCTATTTTCAAACTTGAAGAAGGAAATGAACAAACTATATTAACACCAGGAAACTACTCACTGCTCTTCAAGCTTCTGTCTAAACCAAAGGCCAATCATTATAAGGACATTATTCTTGGGAATACAAGCAAAGACATGGCAACTGATTGGAAATGGAAGATGAGGGGAAAGGATGAATTGAAGATTTTGAGACTAGGTGACTCCAAAAGTTGAGTATGGTGGGATCATCGCCAGCATTAGGATGGCTGGAGGAGCAGAATGGAAGAAAACAAAATGAACCCAAGTTTGAACATGCTGAGAATTAGTGGGCATATCCAATAGATGAGGAAATTCAATTGGGAATTGAGGGGAAATATCAGAGCTCTGCATGCAGATTTGGTACTTACTTGTACCGAAGTGAGCTTGGAGTCATAGATTTAGAGGTGGAAGAAAACTCAGAAGCCATTTGGCTCATCCCCCAATCATGAACCCAAAGTCATTTTGTTAAGTGGTAGCAGAATTAGGATTCAGAAATGGAACTCTGACTTCCAATTGAAAGAAAGGTAGTCCAAGGTTGGGTCTGAGCATAATGGTTTGTAGTAAGCCTCGTTATGCAAACAGAATTTCAAGTCACATGAGAACAAGGGTATATCACAACAGAATATATCCTGCCAAATAAGCAGTGAGGCCACAAATGTTTCTTTGTTTCTTACATAACAGAAGGCTTTGCAATGGTGACGTTTTTGCTGGCATGCACATAAGCATATAAAAAGCACCCAGAGAGGGCACCCGTGCTTCTTTGGACCTGATGTACTCTCCATTCTGTGTGGGTTGCACCTGACATCATTCCATTGTTGTCTCCATGGAGAAAACGGGGGGGGGGGGATTATGGGAGGGACCAGATGCTCAATTGGGATGATCAGTATATATCTTTGCCCTGTATTTTACAATTATATCGTTACTCGTATGTTTCTTATTCCTTCTTATATCTCTTGCTTATGTCAGGTCAGTCGTTTACAGTATTCTGATACCTGAGTTTAGGACGGCTGCCAATAGCTTCTTAAGACAGATGGTTTTCCAAATCCATCTCACAGACCATACCTGCTCAGTTTTTAATAACCTTTCTGGTTCTAAATTGTTCCAATTCCTACAACTGGGTGCACCTAGAATCATAGAATCAAAATATTTGAGCTGGGAAGGTATATTGAGACAATCAACTCAACATAGAATGTTGTAGTTAGAAGGACCCTTAATGTTTAGGGCCCTTAATGTATGTTTAGGTTGGAGATGATCTTAGAAATAGAATATAGAATGTTAAAGTAGAAAGAATGCCTAGAAATCGTTTGAGCCAAAAAGATATCCTTCCATTTCCTCAATCTGTTGTTATCCCCTTCCCTCTCTAGTTTTGACCTAAATTGGAGAACTTACAATCTTCTTCACAGAATAATCCCACCTAATAGTAATAATAGTAATAATAGCTCCCATTCTCATTGTGTTTCAAAGTGTTAAAAATCATTGTACAAATATTATCTCATTATATCATTACAATAGTCCTCACAAGTACTGTTCCCATTTTATAAGTGAGGGTTGCCCAGGGTTATTCTGTTTCTGAGGCTAGATTTGAACTCAGTTTTTTTTCCTGATCTCAGGTCCAGCTCTCTATAATGTGCCATTATGGAAACTGAGGTATAGTGGAAAGAATATTGAATTGGATATCAAAAGTTCTCAATTCAAGTATTGTCTCTGATATTCCCTGACTTTCTTTTTGTGTGAGTTACTTGTCCTCTCTGATTCTCATGTCTTTCATATATAAAATTAGTGGGGCAGGATGAGAAAGACCCTTAGTTCCTTGTTAGTCCTAATTGGCATCATGCTCTAATGAACTCAGACCAATAGATCTGCTAGAGAAAACAGATGCTGGTAGAGAAAACAAAAGTGTTAGACTTGCTCAAGGCTTGGTTAGTCTGATTGTTGTTCTTGTTTTACTGCATATTCTAAAAATATTCCAGTGTTGCCCCTAAATCCCCAAATCATAGAAGTCTCATAGTGTTGGGATGTGGCAGCTTGTAAAATGTTTAAAACTTCTGGGATTGCCAGCTTTAGTATAGAAGGGCATTTCCATGCAAATTAATCCATTTATTTATCCAAGAAAGGTCACTGAGCCCAGGAGAGTTTAAAAGGCAGAGAAAGAATGGTCAGGCTGAGGCTAGCCTCAGGGGAACAAGTGATCTTCTGCTGTGTTTCTCCATCATCTCTGTCCAGACTTTGAATCCATAAAGTCTGAGGGGGAGAATCTGACAAGGAGATATCGCATAAACACTTTTGCTTTTTATTCCCTACTCTACAAGGAAAACAGTGTTCTCTAGACCTTACTTTAATGAAGAGAAGGCAAATCCAAAGTATTTAAAAATAATGACTAGAAACTGATGGGCTGAATGGTTAGTGAAAAGAGAACTAGGACTTAGAAGACCCAGAAATTATTCCTATATTCTCTTCAACATCTCTTTCCTTGACAGTTGACCTTAGTCTGAAAAAGTATAAATTAAACCAAACTGTTCTGAGCCCATACTGAGTCTGCTTTCATTGCTTTATTTCATTTTATCATTATAGCAACTTTCAGAGATAGGTGGGATTTTTTTTTTCCATTTTACAGATGAGGAAACTGAGGTTAAAAAAAGTTAAATCACTTGTCCAGAGTTGCAAAGATAATGTCTAAGGCTAGATTCAAACTCAGTTTTTCCTGAGTCCAAGTCCAGCTCTCTCTGGGTTTATTTTCCTTTCATGGGTTACATGAAACATTCCAGTTTAACATTCCATTTCATATTCAAACATTCAAAAGTTCTGAGATCTTCCAACTCTAACATCCTTTAACCTTGATTCTAGGTGGTTGATTGTCAACAATACAAATCAGAGGAAAAGCTTCCCTGTTAGTAAGGTGATTATGTTTTATTTTGTTTTTCCTTTTAAAATCAGATGTTCAAAGACAAGAAATTAATTGTGGCTCTGTCCAAGAGAGTTAACCTGAGCTAAAACAATTCCATTCCACTTCTATGAGGAACACATGTAAGTTCCTATGTTCTCTATTCCAATCATCCTTCTTTCTGGACTATGGGAGGTCTGCAAGGTAAATAGAGTAGCCTCAATATTGAAAATGGACCTTGCCAAAAATCCTTCTTGTCTCTGAGTGGATTTGTATTCCAATAAGGCTCACCCACATTTCCCAAGTAGAATACTAATAAGTAGAGCCTTTATACTTTCTTTGAATATTTTAAAGCTTTGCCAAAGTGTTTGAAAATTCATTCGGCTTTTATTCGACTTTGCTTTTATTGTATAAAAATAAGGAGTCCCCGGTGGACGTTTGTAATCAACATGCTTCTAGAACTTTACCCATGGAGGAATAAAGGACTTTTTAAAAGGATTCTGTCTAGGTGACACTTAGAATTTTTCACTGCAGTATGTGTACACACATATACACACGTGAGCTCTTTCACACCTTTCAAATTAAACCAGCCCACCGCATGGTGAGTGTTAAGTCTAACCATTTTTAAAATAAAGGATACGTGGAGTAAATTACATAGGAGAAAAAGGAAAAAAAAACCAACTCAGTAAAAGAAAACAATTCAGAAGGGTAGTAGAACAGAAACTGGTAGTTAATTATGATTTATAAACTTATTAACTTGCTCAGCTTTCTAACGAACCAAAGAACAAATTTAATTTTAACTAACATTAAAGAAGCAAAGTTGCCCAGTGGAAAACACAACCAAGAAAATGTACTTAAAGACTGAGAAATCACATTTTTAGAAATGGTAAAAATTGTCACCTTTTAAATTCTGTGCTCATCTATTTAAGATGCATGTAAGTTGAACTAATTCAGAATAATAATGATTCAACATTTCTAATATGATTTTTATTGAATGAACTGATGCCGATTCTTCATGGGGTCTTGGAATCATAGAGTTGGAAGGAAACTAAATGTATAATATAGCCCAACTCCCTTACTCTGCACTAGAGTAACAGTGATCTGAAAAGAAGTCATTTGCTCAAGGTCATAAAATAATTAACTGTAGTAGTCAAATCTATAACCTGGACCTCTGACTGTTATACTAAGTTGCAAATTCTATAATAGATCATTTTTATAATTAAAGGATACTTTGAGACATTTATAGAATCAAAGATTTAGAGCTAGAATGGATCTTGGGGGTTAATGGGCTAGAGCTGCTCATTTAACAGATGAAGAAACTGAGTTTCAGAGAATTAAGTGATTTTGTCAGAGATCACACAGCTAATAAACATCTGATGGAGAATTTGAATACAGGTCTTACTGACTCTGAGACCTGTATACTTCACTTGACTATCTTTTTGTTCCTACCCTCCTGGCTGCTATCTTTGGGATTTGTCCCAGAAACTATTCCATTTTTCCTCTTCCTAAAATGAAGTGTGCCAAACTGAAGATAGAACTCCAGATGTGACCTGATTAGGTTAAAGTATTGCCAAACTATGACCTGTTTCTTTCTAGATATGATTCTCCTTTCAGCTCAGATTTCTTTGGTTCCTCAATTAGTATGAGTAATGCTGTATATTGACTTGTAACTTATTTAACAAAATTATATATATATATATATATTTAAGATTACTGTGGAATTTTTTTAAATTCATCAATGACTTTATAATAAACAACTGTGGAGAATAGAGTGATTCAATGGGCAAGATGTAGTATTTGAAGTCACAGAGTATATGGTTTCAAATGCTGGCTCTTTGGTTCATTTAATATGCCATATTGGAAAGGTCATTTAACTTGTCCTCGACTCGGTTTCCTCATATTAAAAATAAGGGAGTTGAACTAGACAAACTCTAAGATCCATTACAGTTCTAGGTTTCTGAACCTTCCATAGCATTTTTCTATTACAAGTAATCTAAGTAGAATTTGTTACTTATAACACATGTAATCTATTCTTAAACTTTTAACTTCTTTAACCAGAAAGGAAGATAGTATGTTTCCACTTCAGCTGTATATATTTGTATTAGAATTATAGTATATTGAATTTTATTGTTGTTGGACTTTTCTTTTGGATCTGCTTTCTTCATTCTGTATTAGTTCATATAAGTCTTTCTTTTTCCAAATTTTTATATTTTTATATTTGCCAATCTTTATGGTATAATAATATTTAATTCTATTCCTGTATCATGATTTGTTCTGCCATTATCAAATGGTTGAACTCATAATTTCTTCACATATTTTTATCAGCATAAAGAATGTTTCTCTGATTATTGATCCATAGGGCATCATTCTTTCTGTCATTCATCTCCTTAGGTCATAAAGCTAGTAGCAGAATCACAGAGCCACAGAAACTTAGTAAGATTAGGAATGAAACAACCATCTAGTTCAAACCATCCAAAAATAATTCTCATTATCAATGTATCAATTTCATGGGAAACCATTTTATAAACTAATAGAACTCATTGAATCCATTGGCAACCTATTATGCTGTTGGATAGTAATAATTAATTGAGAGTTTTTAAGAAATCAAGTCTAAATTCTTGTTTTACAGCTTCTCCCCATAGCACCTTTTCATCAAAGGGTTGAGTTTAAAAATGCATTTTAACCCAATTTAACATTATTTTCTATCAAGGTTAGACTAATTCATAGCCCTATCAGCACTGTTAGCATTCTTATCAGCAGAGGGCCTCCAATATTGATTATTCTTGTCTTTTAGCATTTTTGTGAGTTTAATGGTTTTAAGGTGATATGTCAGATTTGTTTTATTTTGATTTCTTTTATTACTAGGGATTTGTTGTAATTAAAAAAAAACAGCTGTTGGTCATATGTCTTTCTTCTCATAATAACTTTATGACCAAATCCTCACATTCCTCCTCCTGCCTCCACGAGAAATGTTATCTAGTCGCACATCTCTGATCCTATACTTTTGAAATTAAGTTTTGGAACACAAGTTTAGAACTTAGCAGTCATCCTTTCATGTACTTTGGCTTCCTTATAAATCCAACTCATCATTCATGACCTACACCTTGACTCCATCTCAGCTATACACAGGGATGGATGGTTATAACTTTCCATCTCAGCCATAAGTGGCTAGCTTCCAAGACTCAGGACTTTGGATAGCACCTACCCATAATTTCCTGTCTTTCCATCTCTCTTTGTCCCTTATTTTAAAGCTCATATTTATACACTTATAACAAATAGACACACTCCACCCAATTCTAATTCTTCAGTTGCCTACTTCTCCAGTCAGTTTCCTTTACTATCAGTAATTTTATGCTTTCATTTACCCCTGCATCCTTTGTCCCCTTGACCTTTTGCTGCTCTTTTTTTTAAATGCTAACCAGAAACATTTACATTATTTGCTCACACTCAAGTGGTATTAAATGCTTCTGGAAAAAGTCATGCAACTGTGCTAACTGCCTCCACAAGAAATTTGGTTACCTAATTTCAACTAGATTCCTTAATTCCTTCCTAAAATTACAACATAGGATCACAGACCTGGTGCTTTCAAGGACCTTAGAGCATATTATTCTAATCTCCTTATTTTACATTTGAGGAAACTGAGGCCTAAGGAGGTTCAGACAAATGTCTTTAGAGAAAGGTCAGGAACAAGGTGATCTGCTCTAAATCTCTCCTCCAAATAAATTAGAACACTACTTCCCCCCTCCTATCAGTAGAGGACCTTTCCTCCTAATTTATTTAAAAAATTAATAACAACTGTCATAAGGCCCTATTCTCCCCAATTTTATATTTTGATTCACTTGGACATCTCTCCAATGGACGTCTCCTTTGCTTATCTCAGTGGAAGATGTTGACTTTCTCATTGCAAAAGCAGCCCATCTATTTGTGACCTTGATACCAAATCCCTCACTCTTCTTTCTAATCCCCTTTTATCCACCACTTCTTTCCCTGCAGGCTAAAAAAATCCCCAAATTTCCCCCATTCTTTAAAAACAAACAAAAACCTTCACTAGACCAGCTATTCCCTTAAGCAATTGTCTTACATCTCTCCTCCTTTTCACAGTCAAACTCCTAGGGGGAAAAAAAAGCCATCTATACATCTTGCCTCCATTTCTTCACCTCCCACTCACTTCTCAACCCTTTGCAATCTGTTTTAAATCAGCACTTAGTCTCTGCAGTTTGTTTTGCTTGTACTAATCTGAGCTCAATTTTCTCTCTTTACTCCCCCTCCTTCCCATTACCCTACCCAATCCTAAAGTCTCTGGGTTTGCTTCTCTTTGGCTTTGGCTCTGGCTCTTTGTCTCTCTATCTCTATCTCTCTGTGTCTGTGTATCTCTCTATCTCTACCTCTCTTATCTCTTTTGATCTTTGTCTCTATAACTGTCTTTACTTCTCAGTCTCCATCTCTTCTTTGTCCCATTTTGCTTCTTTCATTTCATCATTCTTTCTATTCTCTTTTTGCTACTGTATTTCTCTGTTTCTCTGTCTCCATCTTTCTCTCTCCTTTCATCTCTGTCTCTGTCTATATTTCTGTGTTTTTGTTTCTGTCTACTTATCTATCTCTCATTTCCTCCCTTCCATTCCATTTTTCTTTTATTTAATCATTCCCTTGTTCACACCAGAGAACAGTGCTATAATTTATTCTCTTTTCCTTTCTCCCTAACTTCATATCTTTACTTCCTCGTCTATTTCATTAATATTAATTTATGATACTTTCTTCAAAAAAAGTAGTGTCTTCCTATTGCCATTCTTACTTGTTACTCCATTTACAGTTCTATAGAATCCATTCCCCAGAATAAGGCAGGAGACAGTTGGGTGTATTGGAAATTGCTCAAAACTAAAATATGGAATGCAGTTCTAATGTTCTCTCTCTTTTCACTTCTCTTTTTTTTCTTTATTTAATCCTCTCTCCTCTTTGAATTTATCTATTTTGCTACCCTCTTCAACTATGTTATTCCTGATTCCTACCTTGTCCCTTTGACTGGGGCTAAGTACCCCAGTTTGAGCCTGAACTCTGGAAGTGTCCAAACCCAATCAATAAAGATGTTGAAAAACCCTAATCTCACCCCTCTCCATTTTTGTGAGGTTGGCAAGAAGCCATTTGTAGATTGACCTTTTCCTGTAGGCTATACTAATCACTTATCCTCCTTCTCTGTTCTGTTTTACTCTTCCCATCACAGTTCCATCCTCAAACCCATCACCAAAAAGGCAGAGAAAGAAATTGAAAGCCTCTTATTTACTTCCCCTCTCAAGTCCTGAACAGTCATTACCTGCCCTGTTTTGCTCTCTCTTCTTCCCTTCTGAGATTTATTCTTCTATTTGACCACCTATAATATTGATTTAGTAATGAGATGTTACTTTCCCCTTGAAATATTAATTCACTTCCTCCACCTACTCTCCTCCTGATTATCCCATTATACCTTTACTCCTCAGAATCTTTAGTCTCTTAATGTTCCCTTTTGTCATTTGTCAGTCAATGTGAAAGATTTTCTTAAAAGTAAATCAAACAGAAATATCGCCCCCTCATATGCACAGAATGTCCATGTCCTTGTCCATACACATGAATTAAGTGCTTCATTTTTCAGGCTTTTATTCCTACTTGACATTATTTAACTTTACACTGTTTCATAAGTTAATAAATTCAATAGCCTACTCATATCTGCATTCTAGTCAAGAAATGATGCAAATGCCTCTCCCTTTTGTGAATGTCCAATTATTTTCTTTTATATCTAGGTTCAGTTTTTCATGATATATTGGGGTGCCAATTTATTGTCCTCTGCTCTTCAGATTATCATATTCTATTTTTTCTTTGATTTTTAAACAATGAAATAATATTTTGTTACTCTGATTTTTTTTTCTTCTTGGAATGTGAAAGGTTTTGTTTTTGTTTGTTTGATTGCAAGATTTATTCTTTAATATTGTTATTTTAATATTTGACTTGTTTTTTATGAATTAAATAAAATTTCTTTTGGAAGTCAGTGTAGTTGCTTTTCTTCTGAAATTTACAACAGTGAAATTATGTGAAATAAAGTATTAATGTATTATTCATTTTTTCTAAAAGAATTATAAACTTTAGGTGCTAATTTTATTCTTATATTTATGTTTTTAAATTTTTGTCCTATTATTTTTCTTCCTATCTCTCCACTTATTTTATTCAATTTCCATTATTTTCTTTTTCAGAGAACCTTCTGAAATGGATTTTGTTCTCTGTGTTGTTCAACTTTCTCCAGATACTACCATCATTACATGGGCTAATTTCATCCTCAAGGATATAATTTTTGTCTTCACTTCTTTAAAATCTTCTCTAATTTTACTGACTATTCTTCAATTATATTCTGAAGATTTGGGGAGTTACTCATTTCTAGGGTTTTTAGATTTATTTTTCTGCATTTATTCTTCATCTTTCCCAGGAGAACTCATTAATCTATTCACTATCATCTCCCATTTCTAATCATTTTATACCAAGTCTTGTCCAGTCTATCTCCATGAAATTTCTCACATCCATTCTCATTTTTGCCCTCATATAATCACCACTCTTATTTAGGATCTCATCAGCTCCCTCCTATACAACTGTGATAGTCTTTGAATTCGTCTTCTTGCCTCTAGTCTTCACTTCTACAATCTGTGATCCATATAACTGCCAAACTGATATTCTTCAACCATAACTCTAACCATGCCATCTCCTTGCTCAAAAAAGTGGTTCCTTATTACCTCTAGAATAAAAATACAACTCTTTTGACATTTAAGATCCTTTATATTCATACTCCTATCATTGAACTTAGATTTCATATAATTTCACAATTTCACATATTCTATATTTCAACTAAAAAAGACCTACTTGCTTTTCTCCATATGTAGCATTCCATGTCTTGATTCCATATCTACATATCTCCCATACCTGTAATGCTTTCACATCTCACTTTCACCCCTGGGAATCCCCAGCTCAGTTTAGTGCTTAGTTCAATTGCCACCTCCTACATGGAGACATCACATATAAGTATTGTTCTCCTCTCCACCAAAAAGATACTTATTTTCATTTTGTATATTGTTTCAGTGATTCAGTGCTTATATGTTGTGTCTCCCAATATAATGTAAACTCCTTCAGGGCAGAGAAGGTTTATATATTTGCATCTCAATGTATCCTAGCATCCAAAAAAATGCTTTGTATGTAGTAGGTGCTTGATAAATGTTTGCAGAATTCAATCTGCCATTTTTTGTCACTAATCTAGAACTTTGTTCTTAGATATCTAGTACCTTGAACTCAAAGAGGCATCAATCATTAAGAACCTACAAAATACCAAGTACTATATTATTTGCTAAGAATAAAATATGCAATGAATGAAGTAATATCTTACTCATAAGGTTCTTACTACAAAGGTGCAAATGGTGACATCAAATACATATACAAGTACATGCCAAATAAATAGAAATTTAATAAATGCAAAACAGATAGAGGCAAGGTTGTTTGGCAGCAAAGGTAATGGTGGACATTGGGCATTACCTACACACACAGGTTGATTGTCCTCTCACTCCTTTTCAATTTCTTCCTCTGGCCAACTATATGTGTTCTATTCTTCCCACTCCTATGAAATTGTTCTCTTTTTCTTTTTAAAAATATTTAGTAATTTTATTTTTCCAATCACATGTAAAAATAATTTTTAACATTTGTTTCCTAAATTTTTGAATTCCAAATTTTCTTCTACCCTCATTCCCTGTCCCAGTCCTTGAGGTGGTAAGTAATTTGATATAGGTTATGCATGTACTGTCAAGCAAGATAAATATCTATATTCATCATATTATGGAAGACATACCAAGAAATGAAAAAAATAAAATGAAAAACACTATACTTCAATCTGTATTCAGACTATCAGTTGTTTCTCTGACAGTGGATAACATTTTTTATCATGAGTCCTTTGAAGTGGTCTTGGATCATTTAACTGCTCATAACAGGCAACTCACTCATAGTTGATTCTCATGTAATATTGCTGTTCCTAGCTACATTGTTTTCTGGTTCTGATCACCTCACTTTGCATCAGTTCATATAAGTCTTTCCAGATTGGTTTTGTTCATATGAAGTCATTCTGTTTTTAATTCTTTATAACACAATAGTATTCCATTAAAATCATTTACCACACCTTGCTTATCCATTCCCCAATTGATTGACATATTTATTCTCTTCTGAAGAGGAAATAGAGATAAAATAAGAATTCAGTAGTTCATCCTTCTTATCAACTTTGATTTCTCAACATTCCAGCTATCCTGAGCAGTTACATCCCTTTGATCCTTTCCTTGGTGCAAAAAAATAGCTAAAACAAATAACAAAACCTTTGTGTTACCATTGCTAATTATTATCATTATTTTAAGGTTGTTTTTAATTTTGACAGTCCTGAAATAATTTTTACAGAACTGAGATATCTCATTTTTGTATAGTTTTATGCCTTTGTTTCTTTCTTTATTATACCTTTTTCTTTAAATATGAACTTTTTTAACAAGTTATCTATGTCTGTATGATCAGTAATAGTCAATATAAGCTGGCCCATCTTCTTTTCCATCTTCATAAGAATAATTTCTGCTTATGATCACCATTTCTTCCTTCAGAATTTCTCATAGTTCTTTATTTTATTTCTTCTATAAAATATTAGGACAGTGGATTATGTTTAGTCTTTCTTTGATATACATGACCTTCTTCCTAACAAATCTTATTTTCATTATCTTCATTCTGTTATCTGGGGTCTGAAAATTATGGCTTTGGCAAAATCCATACAAAAACAGGTTTGGCCCATAAGTCATAGTGGGTCAACTCTTGTTTTAATTTATCATTCATATGGCTTTCATTTTTCCTTTTTAATCTATTTGCACAGCTGTGGTCACATGACTCTTCTGCTCAAAACCTTTCAATGATTTTTAAAGACTTCTAAGTAAATTTAAAAATCAGTAGTTTATCTTCAATTCCCTTATTAATCTAATACCACCCTACCC
Source organism: Monodelphis domestica (assembly GCF_027887165.1). Taxonomy (NCBI): domain Eukaryota; kingdom Metazoa; phylum Chordata; class Mammalia; order Didelphimorphia; family Didelphidae; genus Monodelphis; species Monodelphis domestica. The sequence continues at coordinate 690,589,506 of NC_077227.1, read as the reverse complement.
TCCACATACACTATGTTCCAGGCAACCTAAACTGTTATTCACTTAACAATGCCTCCATGTTCTTTTCCTTGTTGGTACCTACATGTAGTACTATCTTCTCCCCTTTTTCTTCTCATCATTACCTGTCAAAACGCTCCCTGTCCTCAAATTCTACATTGTTTAAGAAGCTTTTCTGGGTCTTATAAGTCATCATCTCTTCTTTACTAGATAAGGCTTGAATATCTAATGCATTAAATAAGTGTCAGGTATAGGTTATTTATAGATATATCTTAATCTCTAATACATTATGAACTCTTCAATCCTTGAATTTCCTTAAATGCTTGAGATTGGATTCTGTCTTCAGCAAGTGACAAGTAGAAGGTGAAATAAAAGTCTTTAATCACTGCATTTCCCTTTATCTCGTCTACATAAGCATTTCAAGCATGAGTATTGTGAATTCCATTTTTCTGTACCTGGAATATAACAAGTGTTTAATAAATGTTTGTTGGCTTAATTTTCTGGTCCACCATTACCATTAAAGAAATTTTCACCACAGCTTGTAATGACTATATCTAGGCAGAATATCCTCTCCATGAAGAAGATTGACATGTAGAGGCAAAGAACTATAGTGAATGAATGATGCTTTATCCTTTGGGAGTTTTAGTGATGAAAGAGTATGCTCACGAATAAATCAATGGAGTGATTTGTTGAGAGAACCTTTGACCAGAAATCCAGAGAACTGCTTTCCAATTCTAACTCCAAGGCTAACTTATTCTGTGACCTTGGGCAAATCACTTAACCCCTCTGTTAGACTAAGTTACTTCACCTAAAAAATAATCTCAAAGGTCCCATCTAGCTTTAAAAAATATTATTACTAAAAGTTGCAGCATTACTAAAACATACATTACAAATATCTCTGCATATGTGTATATGTATATATTTATGTTTATGTTTACATGCATGAATGAACAAACTGATGTATTCAGGCATGTTCTCAGCTATGTCCTATATAAAATAGCTGTATTTTAAGTAAACGACCAAGGTTAATAAAATCTCACTCCAATCCTTTTGCTAACCTTTTGTCTAGATCAGCTATGCTTCTCCCTGACTTATAACAAGTCAGCTGGTCATCCATAGATGGAAACAGCTTGAAAAGTAGATGACTACATCCCTAGGCTCTGGGTCACATAAGGATTCAAGTTTAACCAAGTCTACCCTAGGCCTAAAACATCTGTTTCTCTTTCATCAAAGTCTGGATAAGCAGGAAAAATGACATGTATCAAATGAGTTTATAAGTAGAGGTTTGGGGCAGAGGTAATGGCAGTAAAAGCCGGGAAAGTAGGAAAAGCAGAGAGTATATTTTGTATTATAAAATTCTCTGTTCTTTATACCTTCAATATCTTGTGTCCTAAGGTCATTTCTAGGTCTAACATTCTGTTTCCTAAAATGCTTCTGAACTCTAGGATTCCAATATTATACATACCTTATGCTAGGAGAGAGTTCACTAAGCTTAGAAAAACTCCAAGTCCTACCTCAGCAATTTACTAATGGCATGACTCTGGAGAAGTCACTTAATGTCTCAGCCTCTGTTTCTTCATCTGTAAATTGAGGAGGTTGTATTTATTGGCTTCTAAAATCTTTTCCAATTTTAAATTCATGAACTTATGATTTTTAAAAGTGATGCCAATGTTGGTATGAGGCTAAAAAGTTATATGCATTTTTATTTCTATTTTAAGAATGAAGAGAAAGTGTGGGTGTAACATAAAAGGCTAATGAACTATTAGAAATCTATTCACTAGCATTTATTGAGCAAGACTTTGGAATATCAAAAAGTATGATTTTTTTTGCCCTCAGAAACCCATAATATAAACCAGGAAACAAGAAGCATAGGAGCACAGATTTAGAGGTGGGAGGAAAACAAAAAAACAAAACCTTAAAGTCTTCTAGTCCAACCATTAAATATGAGGGAGAGAGGAAAGAATGCTAGCTCACATGTTTTAACAATTTCAAGATTTGTAAGATATTTTCCTCACCCCAATCCTGTGAGATAAAATAGGTATGTGTTATCATCCCATTTTTAAAAGTTAGAAAACTCAGATATCCAACTAGAAAGTATCTGATCTTGAGACTCAGATACCAATCCTCTGACTACCCCCCTAATCTATGGGGGTAGTCCCTCTATGACCTCTCTCTAAATCTATTATAATTCACTGCCCTCTCTATGGTTAATATTTCTCATCTCCTACTTATGTTTCATATAACTGTCACAATAATCTTTATGCAAAAGTCTGTCACAACATCTATGGATGTTCATTATTGCCTAAAATGCAAAGGTGGCTAGGTAATGTGGTCAATAGAATGGTGAACTTGAATTCTTGAAGGTCTGAGCTCAAAATCTGACTCAGTCATTATTCTTTATGATTTTGGTCAAATCATTTCCTTCTCTTCCTCAGTTTGCTCATCTATAAAATAGACATAATAATAGCACCTAACATACAAGGATTGTCATGATATATGTATAAATATATGCATCACATATCAAAACTTTAAAAACCTTAAAGTCTTACATAAATGTTAGCTGTTTTTATAGATTAAAATAATTAATCCTTAAGACTCCTTATAGTCTTAATCCAACCAAAATTTTTGGCTTCATTCCATGTTATTCCCCTTAATATACCTTCTTTTTGAGTCAATGGACTACTAGCACTCCCCATGTTCATCTCTCAGGTACTCCTGGATAGTTCCCTTCATTTGTGAAATGTAATCCCATGCCATCTCTGCTTTCAAGACCCAGGATCAGGTGCCCTATTTTCTACAAAGCTTTCCTGAAGGTAAAAGTGATATTAAGATTTCTCTTCTTTTTCTAGAGCACTTTATCTCGATCTTCCTTTTCTCTCCATCATTCTATTTTGGTTTAGTACCTAGAGAGCTTTCCTCAGAGGCAAGAAGCCTTACTTAGCTTCAAGTCCTTCCGTTGACTCATTTTAGCTATGTGACCCTGAACAAATGGCTCTTAATATTCTAAGAAACATGCAGTCCTTCCTGTATGAGGAGTGGGACTTCCCCGCCCCCCCCAGAGTTCTCTATGTCAAGGAAACTAAGGGCCTAGTCCCTATGGTATTCCTACAGAATGCATACTCCAAGAGGGCAGGGATTTTGTAGATTTTTTTTTAACTTTGCATTGCCCGAATAGTAATTACTTAATAAGTATTGGTTGAATTGAACTTTAAAAAAAAAAAAAGTAAAATAGAACAAGTCTAATCTATCTTCCTCTTGACAGGCCTTTAAATGCCAGAAGACAGCTCTAAGGTCTTTATTTCCTCCTCCCCCACCCTTATTCTCTTTTCCAAGTTAAACATTTCTTTAGACATTCCTTATATGATATGGTTTCAATCCCCTCACCATTCTAGTCACTCTCCCATGAATACACTCAATCCATACTAATAAGGTAAAGTGAAAAGGAAAACAGGGAGGAAGAAAAGGAAGAAAGAAAAAGAGAAAGACAGGACATAAATGGTAAATGATGCTCAAATTCATTAACAACAGGGTTTTTGGGAGAGGAAAAGTGTTTTGTAAATCACCATGCATTTTATTAATAGGAATGATTATACTACAGGGAATTAGATGGCATTCTTGGAGGTTGAAAGACTGAAATTAAGACAGCATTTACTAAAGTAGTGGGTCCTGGGACAAAATAATCAAAAGGCTATATTTAATGAACTGTCTCCTCATAGTATGAAAGTAATGTACTTTCTTCCATGTTTCCCTTAAACATAATCTTTTCCAGAAAGTAATCCACTGGCCTTGGTGCTGTATTTCCAGAGGTACTGTAGTTTTTAATACTTGTGCAGAAGGAGTTTGATTACCCATATTTTGATGGTCAATGAGGCTTACTTGTTTATTCATGCAGAAAATTCATAATGTGAAGTAACCTTATTATCTTGAACATCATTCTGCTTCTAATAGAACTTTACTAAACCATCGCCATCAATCTTGATACAGATGGCATTCTATAAGACAAATAAATTGAAATGTGTATGCATTTTTGGATTATATTCTTCTCTTTGTTTCCTTTCAAACTGATTTTTATGACATATATTTAGAACCTAAGTGCCTAGTAAAAAACGATTGTTTTATGCATTGTATTTGTATCCCCAGTGCCTAACACAGTACCTGGCACCTAGTTAGGTGTTTAATAAATGACTGTTGATTCATTGATTAATTTAAGTGTTTCTCCAATACATAATGAGAAGGATACTTGTCAGAAAGAAATCAGGCAAATGACAAAGGGTGCCTGGCACTTGTTACATGCACGGTACTATACTGGACATTAGTGAAAAAATACTCTTTGTCTTTAGGATACCAACCATGGAGAAAAATAAAAGGACAGTAAGATTTAGATACAGGTGGGATCTCAAAGAAACATTGAGTCTAACTATTTTAAAGATGAGTAACTGAGGCAGACAGAGTTTGAGTTATTTTTTCAAGCTCATATAAGAAGGAGGGTCTTCTCAACATATGTATTGGTAGAAGCCATTGGAAGAAAGAAAATTTTTTCCTACTTAAAGTTAACTACTTAATACTGGAGAATGATAGAATTAATTAGTCAAAATGTTTAAAGAAAGAAGGGACCTTGAATATTATTTCATCAAAGGATCATAGATATAGAATTTGTTTGGAGTTCAGAGATCACCTAACCTAACCTTTCCATGTTATAGATAAAATAACTGAGGATCACAAAAGGGAAATGACTTATCTAAGCTCAAAAAGGTGGTCTGTATAGATCCTTGATTCAAATTGAAATCTCCTAAATCCGAACCAGTACTCCTTGACACAAATTAAGTTTTTAAACATGAGAATCATAGAATTTCAGGGTACATACAACCCATTCAGTTCCATTAGATAGCTTTAATTTCATTTTACAGGTGATGAAATGGATGACTGGAGAGGGCCAGTGATTTGCTTAAGTACATGCATGTAATAAAGGGCAGAACCATGGTTTCTTGGCTTCTAAACCAATGGGTTTCATTTTGGCTTTGGTTTTGTTTGTTTGTTTGTTTTTCCCAATGCACCAAACAGCATAGAGCAGTAATTTGAAAGCCACAAAGGAGCAATAAGTTGTATTAAAGTGTGTGATCCCAGCAATAGGTACAAAATCAAAACTGTATTTTCCACCTGCCTTTACATGCTGCATTTGAGGGTCAGAGTTTGGGATGAGCTGTAGTCAACATTACCTGTTCCTGTGAAATTTACACTCAGAGTAGCTCTCTGGATATAGCAAGCAGAGAAAAGAGCAAGGACAGATTTTCTGCTCTCTAAGTGAGCTCCATGTGCAAGGGAAAGGGTACTCCTTCCACCATATCAACATCATATTCTGAATATATCCCAAACTGCCTAGCTCATGGTTGTACATATTATTATAGTAAAACAAAAAGCAATTCCATAAGCTATTTTAGTATTCCTAATGGAAACAAGCCCTCAATGCTACAGATGAAAGAATTATTAGAAAAATAAGTCTATGCTTTTACATAAAAGCATCCTCCCCAGCTAGCCCATCTTATCTTGTCCATCAGCATTGTGAAGGAGTATATACATTCGTGTAAAGTATAGCTAACAGAAAGGAATGCTTAAAACTATGCATGCATATATATATATATATATATATATATATGCATACAAATGAAGAGATCCTCAACAAACATTTTCAAAGCTTCTACAAATTTTAGTTATTATCTATCCTCCCTGCACAGGGCTTATAGCCTAAGTAGGTGATAAGATACAAAAATGAATAAGATATGAAATAACTGTAAACCTCAAAATTTCTCAGACTTATGAATGTTAGGGGTTTCCCCTCATTGGGGAATCTTCTACTTAAAAAAATTCCCTAGCAGATGGTGAGAATTCTACTTGAATGTGAGGGCTCCTTGCCTTGGGAATATCCCTACTCCACCCTACTTAGGACTGCTTTAGGACAGAGAGCTCCTTGAGAACAATGAAAGTGTTTTGATCCATGCTTATGGAAGGGACAGGAAGTTCTTTGAGTCATGACTGTTTTAGAATTGATACAATGGGATACTAAGTACCTATAAAGGTGGGGCAACTTGTAAACTACTTAAACCTAAAAGGGTGATAACTTATTCAGAGGTTTTTTCTTAATGAAATTTGTCGACACAGCAGCATTTTTTTCTGACTTACTAAAGAGATTAAAACTACTCAGCTGTTAATTCAAAATGGACAGTCCTTTAGAAACATCTACAGTGATTGGTAGATGTAAGGACTTAGGGGAGGTGACATAGGAGATTTTGCCCTTAAAAATAAGAGCTCAGAGAAGAGCTGGAGCTGATTCTGAGGGAGCTCATTTTGAGAAGACTCATTCTGAAGATCTCGATTTCTGACTCTCATTCTGAAGGAGAGTTCCTTGAGGAACTCCTCTGAGGGGCTCTGTCCCTCTGGGTAGGAGCTCTGGAGGCTCTTGAGAGAGAGGCCCTTTGAAACAATCTCTGGCTGGAAGACTCTTTGAGGAAGGATGATGGCCTGGTGTTACTAGAATCCTTGTTTAGTCAGAACTTGTGGTGAGTGTTAAAAAACTGATTCTTTTCTTACTCTCTCTCTCTCCTTCTTTGATTACTCATTGTATTGTTAATTAAAATCTCTATAAAACCCAATTGACTTGGGTATTTGAATAATTGGGAATATTTCCCTGGCAACCACCTTATATTTGATTTTAAAACCCAAGACACTTTAGTGAAACATATTTCTGGGGTCAAATTTACTCACCCTCTCTTATATCTATCACAATTTATATCTTCCACCATTTTAATCACTACAGTTTAAGACCTCAACCATTTTAAATCTCACATAATACAATGTATAGCATCTTGAAAATGTAGGAGAAATTTTGTGTCTTCAGAAGAGAAAGGTCATTATCATTGCATCAGAAGAGTCAGGTAAGGTTACCTGAAGGAAGATAGAGTTAGGATTTTTAAAAGATAGATAGGAATTTGATGATTATATAACAGGAGAAAAAAATATTCTTGAATAGTCAATGGTGTAAACAAGATTGTATATACCTCATAGAGTTAGCAAAAATCTTTAAAATGCTAAATCCAATCATCTTTTCTCAGCCTGAAATTACCCTGACCTTTTACTCTTTTTAGACTGTCTTACTACCCTTCCCCATCCAGCCTCCCCACCTTCAATACTATTGCCATCAGTTTTTGTTACTCTTCTCTCTCCTGGTTTTCTTCTTGATATCTACCAACAAATGCACAGGCACCTTCCAGGAATCACTTTGGGTTCCTCTTCTCCTTTGTCTTCCCTTCCCTGTCTTCTCTTTCTTTCTTTTCCTTTCCTTCCTTCCCTTTCCCTCCTCATTTCCCTTCTCTTTTTCTACTTATTTTTATCTTAGGGATCTCATCTACTGAATTTAGATGTCATCCTCATGTAATTGACTATCTAATCAATATATTCAGCCTTCATCTCTCTTCTGAGTTTCAGTATGCTACCAACTGCCCAGCATTCCACCTGAATTCCCAACTGCATCTCAAATTCTATAAAAAATTCATTATCTTTCAGTCTAATCCAGCCTTTCACCAAATGTCCATATTTCTGTTAGATATATTATAATCCTTGCAAGTCCCCCAGGTATGAAAAACTTGGGGGTAATTCTTATTTTTGCTCTCCTCCATATTCACTCAGTTGCCAGATTTTATAGATTCTACTTCCAGATCTCTCCCATCAACATATATCTTAATTCCTGTCATAGCTCTATCATTGGTCTTTCTGTTCCCAGTCTCCTTAAAAGGGGAATACTTTCAACTTCCACTAACTGTTTAAAGTTATATAGTTCCATATCAATTGAGATAACAGGGGGACAGCTGGGTTGCTCAGTGGATTGAGAGTCAGACCCAGAGATGGGAGGTTCTGGGTTCAAATCCTGACCTCAGATGCTTCTCAGCTATGTGACCCTGGGCAAGTCACTTGACCCCCATTGCCTAGCCCTTACCACTCTTCTGCCTTGGAACCAATACACAGTATTGATTCTAAGACAGAAGGTAAGGGTTTAAAAAATTAATAAATAAATTGACTTAAGAGGACTCATGATGTTTTAGATCTTGGTCCCAATACTGCAAAGCTAAGCTTCCCAAAAATACTACATCATTTTATTCAAACAAGATAGAAATTTAAAGGAGACTATTGATTCACATGGACTACAGGGAAACTCTTACCTTAGCAATAATAATAATATTATCTAAATTATAGAGAATACTTTACAATGATCAAATATTATCTTCACTGATGTTTGAGACAAGCTTGTGAGGAAGATGTTATCATTATCCTTATTTTAAAGTGAAGGAAATGGAACGTGAGAAGGTAAATGACTTACCTTGGGTCACATAGTCAGTAAGAATCTGAAGCCAGATTTGGATTCAGGAAGATGAGTTTTCCTGACTCCAAGCCCAGAACTCTATCCACTGTGCCACCTAGCTGTCCTAAATAACTTTACAAGCATTATCTCATTTGATCAACAAAAGCACTTGCTTTCTGGGGAGGTTTTAGTTTTCTTATCTTTAAATTGAAGGGGCTGAATTGGATTATCTCCCAAGTCCCTTTCTGTTTCAACATTCTTTTTGTTCTAAAAGTCCCTTTTTACCTCCAACATTCTATGCTTTAAGGTGTGTTCCAAATCAGTGTATAGTCTAAGATCCATTATGTCTTTAATTTTGTATTCTAAGGCTCAGTCTACTTCAAACATCTTTTATTCCAAGATCCTTTTCAGTTCTAACATTTTATGTTCTAAAGTCCTTTCAGTCCCAACATTCAATGAGTCTCTGAGATCTAATTTATCTCATGAGGTGAGTGCCCTTGTGCTTTAAACATGTCATTTCTCTACTAAAAAATAGTTCAACAAATGAATCTTGTACTTACTGTATGAGCTTCCTACAGAATATTTTGGATTCATACCTCAGCCTACCCATGACTCATAATTTGCAAATGGTGCATGTGCTAATACACAATATATATTTTGTTATGCCTTTGGTATAATTAATCAAGCAAAAAATGAGTATTATATTTCGTAATGACAACTTTGAGCCTGTGAAAGAAAATGATGCCAAAATGTTAACACATCTATATGGTCTCCTGCATCAAAATATACAGCCCCTAATTCTAATTTCAAGCTTTAATTGCTACAGGCTATAATATAAAAGGATTTTGGTTTTCATAATATACTTCCAGCAGTTTTTCTTTTTGAGAAATGCGATACTGTATAATGATATATAACACTTGCAAAACTATACAATTAAAAAGTCCAAACATTACTAAATATCTTTCAAAGGAGAGACAGATTGGGTTGCTACAAATGTTCATTTATTGAAACTCTGAATTATGTTCATAATAATATTCTTTTTCAATAGAATCAATGGGGTTTAGTGGAAAGAGCACTGGTTTCACTTTCAATATATCCAGCTTCATCTAGTCACTTGTTTTCTCTGTGACCTTGGGGAGACATGGAACCTTCAGGAGCCTCAGTTTCTTCATGTGACTAATGGAATGATCATAACTTGTATTGCCTACCCCACAGGATGATGGTAATGATCAAATTAGGGGGAAAAAGTATTAAAAAGAAAAGCTCTCTTTTTCTCTAATATATTTATACACACATTTGCATGTGTATAAATATATATACTACTGCCGATATAAAAAAAAAACTAATACACTAATAGAGAGAGTTAAGCATAGGGAAGATACTAATTAGGGAAAGCATAATAGTTTTTAAAGTGTACTTATACACAAGAGAAATTTAGGTTATTCCACGTGGTTTTAGAGTCCTGAAGTAGGAGAATTGGGTAGAAACTTCAGAAGACTCTTAATACATGGGTTTTAGCTACATCTTACTACATAATTCAAATAAAAATTATGATCCCATTTTTTTTCACCATGGTTATAAATTCAAAGATTCTGAGTTTCCATTCTACTGCCATTTTCTAAGTTGATGACCTTAGACAAGTCACTTAACTTCTGTGAAAAGGAATTTTTATCCCCTTTGTCTATTTTAAGTTAATCAATCAAGAACTTAAAATATCCCTACTTAACATTTAGGAAGTCACTAGCAAAGAAAATCAGAGAAAATCTGTAGAAGAATTAGTGACAAAGGAACAGTCAGGGTGTTAGAACATATCTTTGTCCTAATAGGAAGAGGGGTTTCCTAAATAGGATCAAAATTATACATAAAAGCTCCGTTTTTAAAATTCTGAGGAACTGATGTGGAAATGAGAAAAGAGGCTTACTGTGTGTGTGTGTTTTTTTTAAAGGAGATTCTTTTACAGGTAAAGATTGTACTAGATTCTGCAGGCATTGCATTTTTTTTTAATATTTACTTCTCTTTTAGAATTGATAAGTGTTTGTTTCAAGACAGAAGAACATGAAGGGCTAAGGCAGTTAGGGTTAAGTGACTTATCCTGTATAAATGGAGATTTTGAACCCTAGACATCATTTCCCAGAAGTCTTTGGTATTTCCCAGAATTCCCTATAATCTCTCCTTTGTCTCCAACTTGCAAGATCACATTATTGGTACTTAACTGGCAGTAATGCCTCCCAAGTCCTCTCTTCAGCAGTGATGGTGGTATGGTAGGGATGGCTGAAATGGCTAACCAGCCACGGGCATGTGGTTTTTATTTTGTTTCCTCTTTATTCCTTGATTTCTAATGATCCTTAGTGAACCTCATAAAATATAATATTTTCATTATTAAAGATATAATTTAATTTTTATAATTCAGTCATGCCGCTAGGAATAAGCAATATTCCTGAGGATAGATTTGAATCCAGGACTTCTGACCTGTAGGTGTGATTCACTGTCTACTGAGCCACCTAGCTAGCCCCTTTCCCACATCTTCTTGAAATGTTTCTCCATAGGACCTGGGCTTGACCACTCACTACAAGAGGTTTATAGTTTGAAAAAAGCTCTGTGGTCTAGATGGAGAATAAGAGGTAATATTAATAACTAGCATTTATTATATAGCACTTTAAAGCTTATAAAACAATTCTTACATTATCTCCTTTATTCTTAGAGCAACCCTTTAGGGTAAGTTAAGTGATTTACCCAGATTTATTTAGATAGTAATTATTTTTTTAAACCCTTACCTTCCGTCTTGGAGTCAATACAGTGTATTGGCTCCAAGGCAGAAGAGTGGTAAGGGCTAGGCAATGGGGGTCAAGTGACTTGCCCAGGGTCACACAGCTGGGAAGTGTCTGAGGCCAGATTTGAACCTAGGACCTCCCGTCTCTAGGGCTGGTTCTCAATCCACTGAGCTACCCAACTGCCCCCTAGATAGTAATTATTTGAGATGAGACTTGAACTCAGGTTTACCTGACTCATGTTTCAACATTCTCTCAACAATGTCATAGAGATGCCATATTGACAAAAAGCTCTATTAAATGCTAAGAACACCTTTTTCAAATGACACGCAGGATTCTTTCTGTTCCTGTCTTTTTTTTCCTCTGTCTCTTGTTCTCTCTACCCCTTTTTGGTTCTTCCCCCTTTCCCCTTCCATCTCTCTCCTCTATCTGTCTCTCTTTCTCTCCCTTCTCCTTCCCATCTCCATTGTCCTGGAGAGCAAACATAGAGAATAAAGAATCATTTCCTTCCAATATTTAAAGGACCATAACATAAAAGGGGGTTTGATTTTTCCTATTTGGCTGCACTCAACTAGAAGCAATGGGTGTATTTTTTGGAGGGACAAACTCAAGTCCAACATAAGAAAAAAAATAATAATCAGAACTGTTGAAAATGTTATGGTGGGCGTTCTTGGAAACCTCCCATTTGAGGAGTCTTTATGAAAAGATGATATTTTATCAGAATTAAAGTAGCTAAACGGTATACAGGAAAAAAACATGGGGCCTAGAATAAAAGAGAACTGAGTTCAAATCATGTCTTTCACACAGCTACCTATGTGACCCTAGGCAAGTCACTTATCCTCAGTCTGCATAAGTTCATCTTTTTAATATGAAGATAATAATAGCACCTACATTCTAGGGTGGTCATGAGGATCCAATGAAATAAGGCACTCTTTATGAATGCTGGCTAGCTATTATTTTGTTGCTGTATTTCTAGGATTGTAGAAGGTGTTCTGATATGAGTTGGCTAGATGGCCCCTTGGATCCTTTCCAACTCTGAGACTGTGTAATATTGTGATTCCATGAGGCATAATTCTTGTTTAAATTTATTCATTTTGTAAATACATAAGCTTTCCCCCCTTAAAAATGAAAAAGAAATGAGCTTCTTCAATTTTCTACATCTGCCACATTCAAGATTGCTTTTATCTGATGATTGATTATTTTATGGAATATCTTCCAATGTTTTCTGTTATGACTCATCTGACTTAAAGAAATGATAATGTCAAGATTCTGTTCTCTCTGTCACTGACGTTAGTAGAGCTAAAAATCTAGACCATTAGAGGCTGTAAATACACATGGAAACTTGAGCTTTTGATAAACAGTTTGTTTTAGTCAATCAAGGACTACTTGTACAGAGAGCTAAATGCTGATTGCTTGTCAGACATCAGAGAATTATTAATGCAATTTGGTCTATTTGATGGATTCAGTGTTTTCATTATGTTTTCGCATATATTGGATGTACCATTTTCTATAAAGGAGTATTGTAATATACAAGAAGCCTTCTCCCAGGCAAGGGGTTCTTAACCTTTGTTTTGGGGTGTTTTTTTGTCACTGCTTCCCTGTGATCAGAATAAGATTTTAAGTGCATTAAATAAAATATATGATTATAGAGGAAACTGATTATATTTAAATACAGTTTAGTTTTTAAACAAGTTCATAGATCCTTGTTTTAGAATTCCTGTTCTAGTCTTTTGACTCATTGCTCTGCTCATCTCATCAGAAAACTTTTTCCCTATTAGAAAAAAAAATGTTCTACAACCCTGACTAAAGATCTCTTACCTTCTTTTCTGTTATTAATTGTTCAACGTATTTCTCTCATTTCCTTGGTTTAGGGAACTCTTTCCATGAATTCAGAGCACACGACCTCTATGTATTTGCTAATAGATTTTTGAATTCATCTTTTTCATTATCCTGAATTAAATTGACAGTCAGTACTTTCATTACAAACCTATTTCTACTTACGTTGACTGGTCTTTAGAAAGATAGGCAACATCTAGACCCATACAAAAATGTTTTTTTGTTCTTTGATACAGCCTACCATGTCTCAGCATCTCCTGGTACAACTGTTTTGTACCCAAGTTCCCCTGCTCAGCATATTTATGTTTCCCTGTAGGATATTAACAGAGGTAAACAATGAGAGCATTGGTAAAGAGCCTCCATGAACAGGGTTGAAGAATGGATAGAAGATATTCTGATATTAAGCTATGGAGATCTCTTAGTGGTCCTTACCTCTATCATTATCACATCCTCAACATACATCTTGGATCAATTATGAGACCACCTGTGTCTACTGCTAACTAAAGATGTAGACTGACTTGGACTCATCACAACACCATTTCTTGAACTGTGCTCTCATGTGTTAATGAGGGAGTGAGATTGCTTGACTCCTAAGTGCCTTCTAGCTATAAAATGCTATGATTAGGGCAACTAGGGAGAGCCAAAGTATACAGAGTGCTGGGTCCACTGTCAGGAAGACACCAAAGTAAGTCACTTAATGCTGTTGCCTCTAAAATAAATTAATAAATAAAATACTTTGACTCTTTGAATATAAATGAAATACTTAAAACCATCACTCTACTTGGTCAAAAAACTTGTTTTGTTTTGTTATGAGACAAAATTATTGAATCCATGAAAGAGAAAAAAAGAGACAGTATGTTATTATTTTAGAACTGGAAGGAACATTTATATTATCTAACCTATCCTATCTCCAACATTTTTTTGAAATGAGCAAAACATGATCCCAGAGAATTAAAAAGTCCACTTGTTTCTTTAAGATCTAACTAAAGGTCCTTCAAGCACCATTAACTTTTCCTTGATATAGACTTTCTGCAACCTCCAATTCTCACCAATAGTCATGCATGGAAGCCCCATGTCATTGACCAATCTGACTCTCTCTCCTCTATAATCCAATCTTTTCCCCAAAGAGTTATGAACATTTTGGAAATAGTTGATTCTGATAAGGATTAAGAGAACGAATCCAATTGTTCGAATCCTATCAGTGTATGGGGAAAGGTTATACCAGATCCCAGCTTGCTGCATTTTACCAATACATAATTACAATTCCACTTAGAGCAAGGCTGAGTACTCAAATAAAACTGGCTGTTCTCTCTCTCTGTCTCTCTCTCTCTCTGTCTCTCTCTCTCTGTCTCTCTCTCTCTCTCTCTGTCTCTCTCTCTCTCTCTCTCTGTGTCTCTCTCTCTCTCTCTCTCTCCTTCTCTCTCTCTCTCTCTCTCTCTCTCTCTCTCTCTCTCTCCCCCTCCCTCCTTTTCCTATACATATCATCTCAGTATTTCCTTTAATCATGTCATCAATCTCCAGTCACATCAACTCAGAAACACTCCCTCTCAGTGTAATCACTAACTATCCATCCATTTCTATTCTTTCCTTCAAAGTACAAGTCCAATTTCTAAATACCAAGGACCAACATCACCCCTTGGTTATTTGCTGATGCCCTCAAATAGGCATGGGCAAGGACAGGCAGCTGCATGCCCCCACGCCCTTAAGGGAATGACTGTTCCTGCTTTTGCCCTGTAGCCTCATTGCATCCTGGACCTCTGACATCATCCCCTCTCTATGGTCCATCTGGCCTGCTGCTTTTCACAAGGGAGAATCATAGACAAACCTACTTCCAGGTCTCAGACCTCAGAGAGAACTGTCAGTAAACTGCTGCTGGGCTGCATCTCTAAGTGTGTTGACACTTTAAATGCTTTCTGATCCAACACTTTTCCATATTTTTTCCCTATTTTTTCTTTACTCTACTCAGGACATTAAAAAAAAAAAAAACCAAACAACCAGTAACATCTTGAACCTCTGACATCAAGTGAAAACAATCTCTCCTTCCTAAAATTGGTCAAAATAGTTCTCCCTTTTATACTTCTTTACATTCTCATTGTGTTATAGTTATTTGGGTACATGGGCTTCTCCTCTAGGATTGTTGAGAGAAGGATCTGCGTCATTTTTATCTCTGTAACCCCACTTTGTAGCAAAAGGCCTTTCACATGATAGATGCTTAATTAATGTTTGTTGAATTAGATTGAATTGAACTGAATGACCTACCCACAATCACAAAGCCAGATAGTTCTGTGGGCTGGGAATTAGAGCCAAGCCTACTGAATCCCTACACAAGAGCTTTTGCACTGGAGTTTGCTGGGATATAAAAAAGACATATTTCCATAATGTTCTAGTGAAGGGATTGAGAAATCCTAGTGGACAAATTCATTTCTCCCAGATGAAACTTATAATGTAAAAATTAAGATTTTCCCAAGTAATACAACAGGTGTTCAAAAGGTATTAAAACAGACTCTGATTACCTGGATAGAAACACTTTAATCATGTCTTAGAAAATATAAAACACTATATAAATGGTAGATATTATTATATGAATTCATTAAAACTCCCATAACAGACGTTATGTATTTGGCCAAGGATATTTTGAGGTTTTCTGAAAACCCAGCTTATATATTCCCCACTCCTACTGAATTTGTTGATCTTATAGAGCCACACATTTGTATTTCATTTATTTTACTATGATGAAGGCCCTATTACATGCAAGGCTCTGGGGAAGATAGGAAAGGTGAATGGTATGTACCCTCAAGGAACTCACAGTCAAGGAAAGGAGATAAGGCATATTGGCAGACAAATCTAATGCAAAACAGTAAATGGATAGGAATAGGAAGAAATGCTATGCAATTAGATTACAGAGAGATAATTTCCATCCATGAGACTTAGAGAAAACTTCCTAGAGATCACAGCTTCTAAGCAAGACCTAGATTAAATGGGTAGCACACCAACATGTGGAAATAAGTAGACAACATTTTTCCTTACTCTTCTTCAAAACCTTTGTTCAAAATTCAGCTTGATAATAGACTTTTATCTGTTTCATCTTGCCCAGCTTAGTCTGTCTCTTCTCTGTATATCCATCCTTCTATTTATCTATTTTTATTTATAATAAACATACTGATAGTGTATATGTGTGTATTTATATATAGGTTCTTCTTCTTCTTCTCTCTGTCTCTCTCTCTGTCTCTCTGTCTCTCTGTCTCTCTCTCTCTCTCTCTCTGCTCCTTTTACCCCCCCTCTCCTTCTCTCTCTCTTCCAAAAAAAAAAAAATCTCACATAGGTAAGGTTGCACTGATGTCTTTTTTTTTTTAATTTACCTTCTGTCTTAGAATCAATACAGTGTATTGGCTACCAAGGACAGCAATGGTGGTTAAGTAACTTGCCAAAGTCATAAAATTAGGAAATATCTTAAGCCAGATTTGAAGTCAGGACCTCTCATCTTCAGGCCTGGATCTCAATCCCTTAATCCACTGAGATAGCCCCACTGGTAAACCTTTAAAACTATCTCTGGGGGTAAAAAAAAAGTACATTTAGACAATCGACAAAACAATAAATCAAGGACTTATTTGCTGGTCTCTGCTCTTGAGTAAAAGTTTGTTTTCATCACAGTCCAATGACACCTCCCCTATTTAAGTTACCACCAGAGTATTGGACACTTGCTTCATGAAGGTCATCAAGCTGTCCTATTCCACCAAGGTCCTGGTAGGATTAGCTTCTAGGGTCAGTAGAATTAATTGATGGCAAAATCCATCCACAACATGAAGGACATCATGCCAAAAGGAAAAATATTTCTCCTTCTGGAATTAGAAAATGAGACCTGGAGTCTATGCTCAGGCTTCTGGAGTCCTTAGGCTTTTAATCATAATCTAGAAGGTCTGCTAAGAGATATACCAATTAAGAAAATTTGTATTAAAAAAAAAAACCCTCTATATGTGGATCTGCATTGTAACCATGAATATTGTTTATGCATTTTCTCCTCTCTTCTTTTCCCCATGGAAAAAAAAGCTACAGGTCCTCCATATTAATTATATGCTCCAAGAGAGACTGGCCTATATTTTCTGGTTCTTTATTCTGTCCAAGACGTCTTGATACAATGGCTTCTCCAGTCATACATAGCAACACCAGCCAGTAGCAATGTTTTAGTCTTTCCTCATATAGGCAGTAATATTGGCAAATTAATTTGAATGGTCTGGGAGTAACCTCAGAGTAACAACATCTTGGTGAGGGGCCAAAAGAAGGAGGTCAGGTTTTGAAGGAAAAAGGATCTATTCAGTTAACAGGGATAGAAAGAACAGGAATAGGAAGCCAGATACATGCTTAAGATAAGGAAGTACAAATAAGCTATGATAAGCATGGAACAAAATAGAAAAAAAAAATATGGTGGAGGGACAATGGCAAGAGCCCCCAAATGCTGGATTAAGCCAAACACATTTGCCCTAATTTTAAAAAATGTGCTTTCAACATGAATGCCCCAGTGTGGTGATTGAACTACTGGCTTTTTAGTTCTGCATTTGAAGTTCGATCCCTCTACCATGTTATATTGAATGAGCTCAAGTTGTGCTTTGCTCCTGGACACCATCAGTATTTCCCACATGGGAAATAGCTGTTTGGGTGGCATGGGATACCTACAGAATATTCTACTCAAAAGAGGGTCTAGGTCCTTATTTTACTGATCAGATAAGAACAATTTTAGGAGGTACTACTATTAAACAGTCTCAACATTGATATAAATCACCTCTGGACATCTGTACATTATGCTGTCTTTCAAAAGGGCTTGATATGTGCAGATATGTAGGGGCATAGGGAGTAACACTCAATATACAACTCACACACACACATACACTACAAAAACTGAAATTTTCCCAACCCATGATGGGAAAGATTGACAATCTCCAGCTGAGGGTATTCAATGAAAAAATGGTTTTTGAGTTACATAAGAATGATTGCCTTAGTGTTCATGAGTACTGAAAGTTAACCATAAGATTATAGAAACACTGAGTTGTTTTAAATTCAGCTGGACAAATTTTAAATTTGCAAATCAAGGCAGAATCTGCCATGCATAAAAGAATCATGTGATTAACAAAGGCCAAACACAGTCAAATGATTTTATTCTTTTAAGTTCACAAATATGAAAAAAATGAACATATTTAGATATGTGTTTAAATTCTCCGCTGATGTTCTTTCTGCTTTATAATCATTATGGTATGGAGATGATCCCAAGTTTTTACATTTTTATTTTTAGTGTGAACTTAATAATCATCAAAGAATGCCCAAATTAAAGTATGCCAAGAGAGCTGTATATGAAAATGTAAAATTCTCTTCAGGTTTATGCTTTCAGAAATAAGTACTAAATCGAACAAGACAGAAACTTGATTCATCATGTTGTTTATGTACCAATATGAACTTTTTTGTCCATATTTTAATAGTTTATTGATATACTCTTCATATTTTTTGTTTTGTTAGCCTTTCACTTATTAAATCACACACATGCACACACACACACACACACACACACAACATAGAGCCCTCCCTCAAAACAAATAAGTATAGTAAGCAACATAAATCAACCCATTGGTGGTGCTTTCAGTTAATATTTAATTCTAAACCTCCAGCCCATCACCTCCCTACTGAGAAGCAGTAGACACACTATCGTTAATCTTTTGAATTTATGATTGACTACAGCATTAGAGAAAGCCTTCAGAATTATTTTCCTTTACCTTACTAAAAGGTATGTAGAGAAGTCACCCAGAGTTTATCACCCATCCCCTTGTACACAAAGGAGATAGAGAAGAAATCAATCCACCAAATCGGCATGGAAGGAAAATGCTCTAAATTTCTAATAATTAGAGAAATATAAATAAAAGAATTCTGAGATTCCATCTCACAACTGGCACAGAAGCAAAAAAATGATAGATATGGATTGATCTATAGGAGAATATTGATGCATCCTTGATGAGTCATCACACATATGTGCATATACACATATTTGTGCAAATTAAAAGAATTCTGAGATTCTGACTCATAGCACAAATTACAAGAAAATAAAATATTAAATTTTGGAAGAGTAGGATAAGGACATTGACAGACTGTTGGCATACCTGTGGATGACTGAAGCCATTTGGAATGCAATTTAGAATTTAAATGTTGATGAACAGTGTGTATCTTTTGACATAATTATACCACTGCTAAGTGTGTAGGTCAGCATCCTGTGACTCACACTTGGTGACATAGGGGACACAAACTCAGGTATACTCATGTAGGCTCAATTGACCTGCATTACCCAGAAAAGGGAGGAGAATAAAACTTTTTTCACACAATTTATAAGATATAGGCTATCTGGTCTAATATATAGTATATAGTATAGGACTATTTTCTCTTTCTTTAATCTGTTTTGGAGATAGGCCCAACACTAGTAGAGTTAAGTGTGAGATTTAAAATGGTTGAGGTCTTAAACTGTAGTGGTTAAAATAGTGGAAGATATAAATTGTGATAGATATAAGAGAGGGTGAGTAAGTTTGACCTCAGAAATATGTTTCACTACAGTGTCTTGGGTTTAAAATCAAATATAAGGTGGTCGCCAGGGAAATATTCCCAATTATTCAAATACCCAAGTCAATTGGGTTTTATAGAGATTTTAATTAACAATACAATGAGTAATCAAAGAAAGAGAGAGAGAGTAAGAAAGAAATAAGTATGAAGGGCCTCAAGCCAATATGGCCTAGACCTGAGTCTTAAAAGAGAAATCAGTCAGTTTTTTATAACTCACCATAAGATCTGTCTAAGTAAGGATTTCTAATGACACCAGGCCAGCAGCATCTCAGCTGCTTTCACCAGCTCCCTCCTCCATCTGAATGTTTCAGAATCAGTCTCCTCAGAATGAGTCTCTCCAATCTGAATGTTTCAGAATGACTCCCCAGCTCTTCCCTGAGCTCTTATTTTTAAGGGCAAAATCTCCTCTGTCACCTCCCCTAAGTCCTTAAATCTACCAATCACTGTAGATGTTTCTAAAGGACCACCCATTTTTAGTCCACACCTAAGAAGGTGTGGATTTTTGAGTAATTCACATCAGGAAAGCTCTGAGTAAGTTTTCCAGTTCTTTGTTCCTTGTAAATTCACAAATTGCTTGACCTTTATAGGTACTTAGCTTAAGAAAAGTATGGGTTTAGGTACTTTTCATTGTTCAGAAAAGAGTTTACAACTTTATCTTCCCTTAGGGCAGACCCAAGTAGGTAAAGTAGAATTCTCACATTCCTGCTTTAAGTAGAGTTCACTGCCCAAATGGGGAATGGTCTTAATCCAATCTTATAAAGTAGGGTCTGGGAAATTTTAAGGTTTACATAAGCCAAAGGCATACTATGTTCATCAACTTTTTGCCTATAACTCCAACTTGCTTTTGAGAATGGTTTTACCCATGCATAGATCTGACAATGGTCCATTGATGTCCTTTTACTATTCCTCCAACATTTAACATTTCCTTTTGTTGTTATCTATGCTGTGAATTGGCATCTCAGAATCACTGCATATTCTATATGTATGTATGTGTATATACATGTTTGTATACTCACACAAAGCCCTTTTGTGATGGTAAAAAAAGTAGGACTAGAAATATGTTCATCATTTGAGAGTTATTTGAAGTAGGATGAAGAAGAAGATATTTATAATTTTGTGTTATCGATTAATACATTTATCTGGACTCAGACTATTAAAAATAATTTTTTCTCTTCTTTTCCCTCTGGCACCTACTGGGCAGGAGGCAGGAGGTGTAAGGGAGGATACATTACTGTTCATTGAAAAAATTGAATAGAGAAATCAAAGTCACTAACAGGGATAGAATGTCTGGTGTACTTTCACATGATGTCACTGTATTGTTAGTATTCTTTTCAAAATTTTGTTAAAATGGATCTTTCATGGGGTGGATAATCTAAAAATTTATAATTTTAAAATCATCAATATAACATCAAAATTAATAAATATAAAAATCATAAATAACACATAATTATATAATTAAATATATAATGATAAATAAATTATAAAAGCTAATAAATATAAAAACATAAAAATAGATATACAAATATTGCTGAAACTAAACAATGTCATTACTTGATTAGATAAAGAGTAATAAAGCAATAAAAAACCCAAAAATCCCTTAAAACTAAGACACTTCAAACACATTCTTTCTGTGTTTTAATTTATTCATTCTGACCTGTTCATACACTAGCAACTTGAGATTTCAAAAGAATAACCATCTGGGATAAAGAATACGTTCAATTAAGTAACTTTTCACATACCATTTGAAATTGCTGTCCAGAAATGTGGTCTTTTACAACTCCATTAACAGGATATTAGTGTTCCTGTCCTTTTACAATACTAATGACATTTGTCATTTTTATTTCCTCTTTTTTTGCCAATCTTAAGAACATAGGGTAAAACCATATGGTGAAAGAATTTGCATTTCTCTATTCTTCATATGAAGCATCTTTTTAGGTGGTTGTTTATAATTTATATTTCTTTTGAAAATTTCTCATTTGTAATTCTGAGTGTTACTTACAAAATGGTTCTTGTTCTTATATATTTTGTCAATTCCAATTTATGTATTATTAGATGTTGGAACTTTTTAACAAATATTTATTGAAGAAGTTGTTTTGATAATACTACTTCTTTTGAAATTCCAGGTGAATTTGTTTGCTTTTAAGTTTTATGCATTAAAAACTGTTATTTTGGTCTTCAGTGATCACCCTCATCCATTAATATATTTAAAAATTCTTCCTGTAAGCATGATTGTGAAAGTTATTTTCATATACGTATACATATAGACTTTTTAAATAATAAAATACTCATTTGAAACTTACAGGTGGTATAAGGTTGTTAAAATCTAAATTTAAAATTCTTTTCAATTTTCATATCTTTTTTGATTGGATACAGAATTTTTAAACTTAATATTAAGTTTTCTTGTATTTATTTTTAAATATGATATGCATGATATTGCAATCTTTGCTTCTGGTTGTATTAATCAATTTTCTTATTTTTGGCCAACACTAAATAACAGAGGATTATTAACTTGATAATATACATTTGGAGGAAGATGGCAGAATAGGGCATGAAGCTTCCTCATTCCCTAACATTCCTAATAAACAATCAAAAATAACTCCATAGAATCCATGCTAAAAGTGGGGGAAATGGCAGTAGTTAAGGGTGAAGTTGAACAACCAGTAAGGAGGAATGTTTCTGACTTCTTGGCCATCAGATGCTGAAGAGGGTATGAACAGAGTAAGCAAAGTAAAATCAATTAAGAATAAGAAAGTAGTCCCTGGGGACACGATTGACAATTTAACCTTTTGTGGAGAATCTTGAAGCTTGTATCCCTAAGAACACCTCTGGAATCAGCAAGCTGAGAACCCTGAAAAGAGCTATGTGGACTACAGCTTTTACTCCAGTGTACACAGCTAGGGCTTAAAGATGTGGAAACTACAGAGTCTAAGGGAGCCACACTCTTAGGGCAGGACCTCAATGTTACCTGATAACCAAGGAAGGACCCTGGGGACCCTAAGATTATGGACTAAGATTATTTAAAGTACTATCCCAAGAGCTATCCCAAGTTGTAGCAACAGTAGAAGAGTGAGGAAGGAGCTTACATTGGTGAGTGTAGTTGCTGAGAGATTGGGGCCTATAAAGATTAAATTAACTCTCCCCTGATTGTAAAAATGAAATTATCTCTCCCCTGATTGTGAAGATTAAATTAACTCCTCCTTGCCCAATTTTAGATTTAATCACCAAAAGCATATATACCCCACTTACACTTGAGTGGGGGAGGTCTGTGACCCACATGTGTGATAGTGAGTGATGAATCAGAATTGACTGACTGCCCCAGGGCAGTCCTAAACAAAGCTTTAGCTGGAATTTGTACGTACAAAGGTGGAGGAAGGCACAGTAAGTGATGCAAAAGTGTCTTTAAAAGGAGTTACAACTTCCTGTGAGGAGTTCTTCTGGAGTTCTGAGTTCAAGTTGAAGGCTGGTAAACAATCTGCTTACTGGACCTGAGACCTTGGACTTGGTGTGACTGTTCTTAAATCTCTTCTCTTTGGACTGACATGAGGTGAGTGAAAAAGGCTGACTCCTGTGCTAGATTTTCTGAAGGGACTAGCCTCAGGAGAGACCTACCCTCTTGAGAGAGTCTCCCTGCATCCCCAGGTCCTTGGCTCAAGGCTGAGGCCCCTCTGGCTAAGGACTACCTAGCCCTGCCAGGGTTGAGCCAGGGATGGAGCAAAATACTTACTATGTAGGCTAGATATCTTACCCTATCCTCTCTCTGATTTTTCTTACTTTCATTCTTTCTATATTTTATAATAAATTGTTAAAATAAATCTCTTTGGAATTAATTCAATTCCTGGTGACTCTATGCTTAAATAATCCAGTCCAACCTTTTATAAAAAGCCCTCACATTTCTACCCCTTACAGGCTCCATGATCTGTGGTTACTCTCTATAGAGTAGAATCCCTGGTTGCTGCCACAGGAGGAGTCAAACTGACTGCCTTCAGTTGCTGGCTCCTGGTTACAACAGTTGAGGTCAATCGCAGACTGGGGTTTGAGGCAGAGGACCATGAGTGCATCAGACCCTGGGCTATAAAACCTAGAATAATTAAATAGAATGAAAGAAAACAAATATGAGAAAAATCCTGAAAATTGAGGTAACATCCCCTAGCACAAAAAGAACCCTGGGACTCCAGCAAAAAAATCAATAAATAAGTCTATTTTACTGGTCACTAAAATTAAAAAGTCAACTTAAATTAAAAATGAAAAAGCAAAGGAGAAAAACCCAACTATTAATAGCTATGACGGGAATAAAGAAGACCATGGTTGAAACTCAGAGGACAGTGAAGTAAAAACTTCTTCAAAAATAGTAAAGAAATATAGGAAATGGCCACAAGCTCAAAGATAACTTTTTAAAGAGATTTTTTTAAACCCTTACCTTCTGTCTTGGAGTCAATACTGTGCATTGGCTCCAAGGAAGAAGAGTGGTCAGGGATAGGCAATGGGGGTCAAGTGATTTGCCCAGGATCACACAGCTGGGAAGTGTCTGAGGCTAGATTTGAACCTAGGACCTCCTGTCTCTAGGCCTGGCTCTCAATTCACTGAGCTACTCAGCTTCCCCCTGGAAGAGCTTTAAAAAGACTTGAGGAAAAAAACAAATGAAAAAGGTTCAGAAGGAAATAACTTATTAAGACTTAGAATTGGACAAGGTGTAGTCAACAATTTACCAAGCAACAAGAAATGATAAAACAAAATCAAAAGAATGAAATAATAGAATGTAATATGAAACATTATCACAAAATAATTGAACTAGAAATTAGAACAAGGAGAGACAGTATAAAAATAATTGTATTCCCAGAAAGTTACAATAAAAAAAAACAGTTTTGAAACTATACTCCAAGAAATCATCAAGGAAATTTGCCAAGAAATTCTAGAATCAGAGGATAAAATAGAAAGTGAAAGAATCTGCCAACCAACATCTCAAAGATCCCCAAAGATGAAAATGTAGAGGAACATCATTGCTAAGTTTCATAGTTCCCAGGTTAAGGAGAAAATGCTACAAAAAAAAAAAAACAAGGGGAGAAAACACAAGAATACTATGGATCTGCAATCTAAATAAACAAGGCTTGGGAGCCATAATCTTAAAAGACCACAGGTCATGGAACACATAATTTTATAGAGAAACAGAGGGGAAAGGGGATATAATAAGGAGGGGACTGAAAATCCTCTTGGGGGACTGAAACAATCAGAGGAGAAAGGATGAGATAAGAGAAAGGAGAGCAAGAGGATAAAAAAAAAGGTAAGAAAGAGAAGACTATTTAGAGAGGAGTACATATCAAGATATACATGGGATTTCACTGGTGTCCTGGAAGAGGAAATTTCCTCTGCTGATAGAGGTCAAGATCCCACATCTAATATGCATCAAACTCAAGCTTTGAATTCAGGTAATTAATGTACCAAGGAAAGCTTTCTATCCACTACAACAGACTTCCTTTCATTAAATCATCACCAAAATATCATATCAACTACAAAAGATTTTTTTACTTCTTTTTGCCAATCTTTACCTCAGTTTATATTTCTTGTCTACATCAAACAACAGTAGTGATAATAACTATCTTTATTTTGTTTCTGAAATTATGGATATATTTTCAAATGTTCTCAATTAAAAGATAATTTTAACTCTTGGTCTTAGATGAATACTATTCACAATATGATTGTAGAATGTATTTTGTAACTAATGTGTTCTATTTTATAATTATTTCTCCTACTTGATAAACCAACTTTCCACTTTGGAGTTTTTTATTCTTTATTCATTTTTGTGGTTTGTGATTACCTTCAGTTAGTTTTTCTTGTTTCTGCTATCCAGATTTTTATATTTTCATAAATATTTATCAATTTTATGTTTTTTTTGTTTGCATATAGTTAGGCAATATATGCTTGGCAGTTTTGTTTTTGTCCTCTTTGTGTCCTCTGTTGTGAATTCTTTTCATTAAAAAAAATAAAACTTGCTATCCCTTTCTATTTTTACAAATAAATTGGCAAATGTTCTATTCCATATAATTAGCTTTTAAAATCTCCTTGCATTTTTATTTTTTCTCAATTTTATTTAACTTCAGATTTTTGACATTTATAAATTTGTCATTATTTAGAGTTTTTAATTTTATGTGCTTCTATGTTTTTTTAAGCTAGGTCACTATTTTATTATTTCTTTTTGATTGATGAAAATTCTTTAGATATAAAATTTTCCTTAAGGAATACTTTGAGTATATCTTAAATATTTTAGTATATTATAATATTGTTTATGATTTTCATTTATAAAACGTCTTTATTATTTGTCCTCTGACCCACTCATTCTTTTTCCTCTTCATTTAAATCTGAAGTCTTTCTTCAAATTCCTTTGATTGTCTATAAATTGTTTTGCTTTGTGGTCAATAAGAGGTGCATTTAACAATTCTTTTTTTTCTAATTAGTATAAAAGATTTTTGTGGCCTAGCATATAGTAAAATTTTATAAAGTTGCAATGAAAACTTTTCCCAGAAGCATATATTCAGATCGCATTCACTTGCTAGAAGTGGTCTAACATATCTATTTTTTTCTAATTATACATTTGGGTTCTTAATTTATTTTTAATTTATCATTCTGTTAATATTTGTCTAGATTTAAAAGAAAGTACATACAAATCCCCAACAAGGATTATTTTACTATCTACCTCTCCACAGATTAATTAGATTTTGCTTTAAGTACTTAAATTATATGCTATTTGCTGCATGAATATTTACTTTTGAGTTTGTTTTTATAATCTATGGTACATTTAAGCATAATATCATTTGCTTACTTATCTGTTTTAACTATGGTTATTTGTATTATTTCCTTGCCTGAAATCATGATTAACCCCACCCTTTGTAGACTTAGCTGAGACACCATTCATTCAAATCCATCATTTAAACTCTACTAATCATGATGCCCAATTATGGTTTTTGTATAGCACTTCTCTGAGACTACTGTACCAACATGATGCTTGCACTAAGGAGGCGAGTCCCCCAGAGTGCCCGATACTTCCACTGATTACAGGTTACTTTCTTGATCTAGAACCCCAATGAAAAAAACACTTGATCCCCTATGAGTGTGCTTGACATTAAAATTTAACCAATTAATTCTTAGTACAGATACTTAGTAAGATGACAGGGAAAAATAATCCCTAGAAAATATTCTTTCTATAAACTTGGAGTTTATTCTTCAATGTGCTATAAAATTCTATAGCATTCAGGGAATTCAATCTACTATAATTCTGAGAGACTTACTTAGGGAGTGTATGTAGCTAAAATTACTAATTTCTAAGATACTATCCAGTCTGAAATTATTTTTGTCCTGCAGTGTGGTCCCATAACTTTAGTTTTTCCCCTCTCTCTTCTTCTGGTAGTCAAGCTCTTTAAAGCTATTTCTTACCTGGACTACCTGATACGCAGTAGCTCAGTCTGTTTGGACTGTGATTTTTTTCCCCCTTATCTGTGCCTCAAACTACTTTCAATTGATTTTGAATGGAGTGTCTCTTCAAGTGAAAAGCTCCTATGCTAGACACCACAGTTAATGGCCGGGAAGAAGAGAGAAACCCCTCTCCTCTTTACAGGAGGTCAAGAGCAAGGTTCTTTCCCAAACATTTATTTTCATCCTAAAATGACATTGTCAATTATTTTCTTGTTTTCTTGATTTAACTCCAAGGCGATGGCCGTTGTTGACATCCTCATCCAATATCACTCATATCTTGTAAAAGGGCTATTATGTGTTAACGTTTTGTTACCAAATAAACATGCTAATCTTCTTTGTCTATTCTCTGTCACTATATTAACTGTTTGGATATGTGGGGGGTGTCTGGGTGGAAGAAGATTCAAAAAAAGCTGTCCTATTCTACTTTGTACATAACATATTGTTGAATTCTATTTTCTCTTCAATTTTGCTTCTTCCCTTCATTTAATGGATGAGTAGATTTATTATTCACATTTTTGATTATGATTGTTAGACTTTTATTTTTGTTTTTCCCTCAGTCTTATCCTGTTTAAATTTTTCTTCTTTTTGCTGACTACTTTTTCCTTTTAACAATGAAAAATATCATGAGGAAGTAAAAAGAATGAAATTAATACTTTTAAAAATTATTAGAGTGGTCTAGCTTTATTCCTATTACTACCTTCTTTTCAGCCAGACCAGACCCAGACCAATGGGTCTTATCTCTTCTTTATCTTTAATCATTCTTCACAATCAGTCAGCCTTAAATTATTTTTCTTTGTGACTTTTCCTTTCCCATCTCTACCCTCTCCTTTAAAATCCTTTTAAAAATTTCCCCTCTTATTGACACTATCTAGTTTCCTCTTTAATTCATTTTACTTCTATAGATTTCTGGTTTTGTATGTATTTATCTTTTCCTTGTCTGTCTCTGAATTATATAAGGTTCATGGAATGTTTGCTTATTCCATTCTGATGTCCATGCATATGTCCTCTTCTTCTATTCAACCCATTTATAAGAAATAATAAATTCTTCCTTCTTTGCCATTTCTTTCCTAGTTCATTTCATCTCTTCTTTTTTATGCCTTAAGACTAAACAAAGTAAAATCACACTCATTTCACAACTTTATCTTATTTTGTACCATCTTAGATACTTGAAGAGAATAATGCTTTCAAGGGAAAATTACCTCTGCACTCCCCATTAGGATATAAATTTATAAAAAAATTATATTTCTAAAAAATAAAATAATTTACATTTCTGTTTTTTATATCTTTTGAATTTGTTTCCAAGTTTCTGTTCAGTTCTGATTTTATCAATCAGAATTACCAGATTTATTAAAAATCAATTCATGACCCTGAAAAATTATGTTTAGCTTTGTTCATTATATGTAATTTACATCTATTTGTTCTGCTTTTTTGTATGTTCACATCATAATAATAGCTACATATTTTTAATACTAGAGTTTACTACTCTTTAAATCAATTTATTTTTAATTATCATTTATTTCATGCCTTCCACTTCATTTCCCCTTTTCCAATGGGATAAAAAAGGAAGAAAAAGAAAACCTTCATGAGATAGTCATTTAAAATAAATTCTTATATTGACCAAATTTTTTAATGTGTATAAGTATACATATTAATTTTTCATGTATTTCTCAGGAAAAGGGCAACATTCCATTCATTAATAATCTAGAATCATGGTTAATTACTTCATTGATCAGAATTTTTAAGTCTTTGAAAGTTCATTTTTACAATGTTGCCTTCCTATGAATTTATCTGAATCTGCTCACTGCATTTTGTATCAGCTCATATAAATCACCCCAGGATTTTCTGCACTGTCTTTTCATTTTTTTATAACACAGTAGTATTCCATTACACCTATATGACATTGTTAGGACTTGTCAGATCATAAGAACCACCTTGTTTTCTAATTCTTTCTCATTACAAAAATAAAAAAAAATATAAACACTGATATATATATATACACACACACACACACACACACACACACACACACACATATATATATATATATATATATATATATATACGGAATTTTCCTCTGTTTCTTATACCTCTTCAAGTTCTAGTAGTAATAGTATGACTTAGTCAAAGGACACACATAGTTTCATTTAAGAGCCTATATTTATTATATATCCATTTATTTTTCAGATTAGCTATATGAATTTATAGCTCCACCAAAAATGCATCAATATGCCTAACCCTTAAATATATGCCATTTCCCTTTAATCAACATTTCCAATCTGATGTTTTTTAGGTGAAACCTCTGAGTTGCTTTAATTTGCATTTTCTATGAGTAATTTAGAGATTTTCTTTCATATGACTATAGATAGCTTGGATGTCTTCCCATGAGAACAGTGAGAACAGCCTTTTCCAGGCACATTAATGCACTGTTGGTAGGGTTGTGAATTGGTACATCCATTTTGTAAAACAATTTGTATCTATGCCCAAAATTCTATTAAATTGTGCATCCTCTTTGATTCAGTGTTAAGACTGCTTTTAGGCTTATGAGAGGGACAGACAGACAGAAAAGAGACAGAGGCATAGAGACAAAGAGAGAGGTATAGAAAGCCAAAGATAGAGAGCCAAGGGCAGAGTGATAAAAAGAGGAAAAGGATCCATGTGTATAGAAAGTTATGAGTTTTATTTGAGGAAGGAAAGGGAAAAAAATAAATAAAGGAGTTCCACCTCAGTTAAGAACTGAAATAAGAAATCATTTTTTAGATACTTCTTGGGGCAAAGGCAAGATGGAAAAGTAGAGAGAACACCAAGCTGGACACTCCCAATATTCTCCTCTAAACAGCTTTAAAATAATTTCTCAAATTGAATTCTGGAGTGACAGAGCCAACAAAAGCTCAGATGAAGACATACTTCTAGACAAAGACAATGGAAGAGGTCTGAAAGAGAAATCTGTAATATAGGGGTGAAATATGTCCCAGAACTAATAAGGATGAAACACTAGTGGGTAGACCAGGTAGAGACAACAGAAGGAACTCACTGGCCAGAAATGGTGAGGGCACCTACAATTGGTCAGAGAGAAATTATAGGGTAACTTCATTACCTATCTGAAATTCTGGGTCATCATTCAGGGATGGAAAAGACAACTTTTTTGTCCAGAAGGAGTGGGATTCCTAAGGAACAGTACTGTTTTTGGTTATAAGGGTTCAGGAATACCAAGGAACAGTGTAACTTCCAGTCCCAAGGGATCAGAGACCCTGAGGAAAAGGATCAATTGTAAATCCCAGGGATCAGGGGTGCTTCCTCAGCAAGGAACAGAGCATAAACAAGGAGATCCATGACCACACCTATAGCACTGAAATGTTCCAATCCCCAGAAATATATCTGAAAACAGCAGTGTAAGAAGTTTAAAGCTTGAAATAGTAACTCCTTAACCCTCACCAAGAACATTGTTTAACTCTGTCTTAGAAAAAGAAATTTAAAAAACCATAAATGAGGTCCCTAAGAAAAATACCTGGGACCAGATGGGTTTATAAATGAATTCTACCAAATATTTAAGGAACAATTAGTTCCAATACCACACACACACACACACACACACACACACACATAAAACTAGGTCCAGAAGTAGTCCTACAAAAAAAGTCCTACAAAATACAAAAGTCCTACAAAACAAAATCCTTCTACGACAGAACTTTTTTAAATAACTAAACCAGGGAGAACAAAAACAGAGAAAAAATTATAGATAAATTTCCATAATAAATATATATGCAAAAAATATAAATAAAATAATAGCTAGGAGA
The DNA here is from genome assembly GCF_027887165.1 of Monodelphis domestica. Taxonomy (NCBI): domain Eukaryota; kingdom Metazoa; phylum Chordata; class Mammalia; order Didelphimorphia; family Didelphidae; genus Monodelphis; species Monodelphis domestica. The sequence goes on along the minus strand of NC_077227.1, from coordinate 690,558,706 downwards.
TTACAGCAATATATACCATAAACATTATATACTATAGTTAGGTAGAATTTATACTGCAAATGAAGAGTTGTTTCAATATTAGGAAAACTATCAGATAACTTACCATATTGATAGCAAAAAACAAAACAAAACATTAAACAACCCAACAAATATCATGTAATTATGTCAATAAATTCAGAAAATATTTGATAAAATACAGTGCTCTATTCTCATTAAAAAAAAAAAAACATTAGAGGGGGCAGCTGGGTAGTTCAGTGGATTGAGAGCCTGTAAACCTTAAAATTTCTTAGACTTAAGAATGTTGGAAATTTCCCCATTGGGAAATTTCATACTTGAAAAAATTTCCTACTGATAGTAAGAACTCTATTGGAATATGAAACTCCTTGGCATGGGAGGATTCTTCTCCTCCCTACTTAAGACTACTTTAGGACAGAAACCTTTTGCTAAACAATGGAAAGGGCTTTGACCTATGCTTAAGCATAGAACAGGAAGTTCTTTGAGTCATGATTGATTTTAGAATTGATACAATAGAGATACTTGGAATGACAGAACCAGGTCTTGGAAACTACAATCTCCACCCTACTCAGAGTAACAGGATTTAGGAAGGGCTGCAGCAAAAATCAAGATTTAATTATTTGAGAATATGACCTTCAACAGACATGTGCAAAGGCCATAGACTTCTGGGCGGTCCTGGGTTAAGCTAGAGCCACCATTGGCACAGGGGAGACATCGACAGTGATTGGTAAATGTGAGAACTGAGGGGGGGAACTTAGATTGTTGGCTTAAAGATAGCGGGGTCTGAGGACTGAGGGGGGTTGATGCTCTGAAGGAGGTCTGAGAGGAGAGAGGTCCTGGAGGGAGAGCTCCTGGAGAGATCTTGAAGGAGGCTGTGGAAGGAGAACTCAGGAGGAGTCAGGAGGAGGATTCTCTGGAAACATTTCTTGAAAGGAGGCTCTCTTGAAGGTGGAGCCTGAGGTTGGCATGAGAAGCCCTACCTAGAGAGATCTTGGGTGAGTGATAAAACCAACTGACTGATTTATCTCTTAGGACTGAGGTCTAGGCCTTATTGGCTTGAGGCCCTTCATTCTTATTCCTTTCTTACTTTCTTTTTCTATTGGTTAATCAGTGTATTATGAATTAAATTTCTCTGTAAAACCCAGTTGGCTTGGGCATATTCATAAATTGGGAATATATTCCTTGGTGACCATCTTATATTTATATAAAACCAAGACACAGTAGAAAACATATTTCAGTGGTCATAATTGTTATATATTTCCCTTGCTCCCAAACATTTTAATTATCACAGTTTATGGCTCCCACTCTCTTATCTGCAACTATTTAATGCTCAAAACTATTTTAAATCTAACAAGCCAGGCTTAGAGACAGGAGGTCCTAGATTCAAATCTGGCCTCAGATACTTTCAAGCTTTGTGACCCTGGTCAAGTCACTTGACCCCCATTGCCTAGCCCTTGCCACTCTTCTGCCTTGGAGCCAATACTTAGTATTGGCTCCAAGACAGAAGGTAAGGGTTATAAAAAAAATTAGAAAGCATAAGAATCAATGGCATTGGGGGCAGCTGGGTGGCTCAATGGATTGAGAGTCAGGTCTAGAGACAGGAGGTCCTAGATTCAAATCTGGCCTCAAACACTTCATAGTGGTGTGACCCTGGACCAGTTACTTAACTCCCCTTACTACTCTTCTGCCTTGAAACTAATATATGGTATTGATTCTAAGATGGAAGGTAAGTAAGGGTTTCAAAAAAAGAATCAATGAGATCTTCCTTAAAATGATAAGTAGTATCTACCTAAACCATTATCTTTAACTGGGACAATATTGAAGCCTTACAAATAAGGTCAGAAATGAAGCAAGAATTTTCATTATCACCAATATTTAATATTATACCAGAAAGGTTGTGGTTAAGATTAACATTCTCTGGAGACTGTAGCTTAATTTTTAATTATTTATTAAATAACAAAAAGCAGGCAGAGAAGGAAAAGGCACCAGGCAGAGGTTGCCAGCTTTCCCTTCACAAGTCTCCTCCAAGCCCAGGAGCTCTGTTCAAACATCCTTCTCACTCCCAGTTCCCAGAAATAAAGACTTCTCTTCCTCTCGTGATTCACTTTTATGCTTCTTAGGATGTTCCTTTCAAAGCTTCTCCAACTGAAGGACTCTGACCTCGCTCTGATCAAGAGGTGGGTCTTCCAGACATCAGGAGTGGCACATATATAATTGATGTCGAATTGTCTTCTCAAAGAGAAGGGAGGGACGGGAGAGAGGGAGAAATTTGAGTACTGAAAAATTCTTTTTGAAATAATGTTACTTTTTTATATGTAAGTGGATAATGTTTAGCAAAATAAAATATATTAAAACAAATTATGTTGTATTAATATAATTGAATATTCTTGTTCCATAAGAAATGATGCAAGGAAACATTTCATTGATATCTGGCCAGATTCATATCAGAACAAAGGAGAACAATTTACACAATAAGAACAACATTGTAAAAAAATTCAAAAGCTTTAATAATTCTTTTCAATACAGAGACCAACCATGATACCAAAGACTATGTGAAGCATTCAACCCATCTCCAAGCAGAGAGGTGATATACTGAAGGTATAAAATGTGACATATAATTTTGGGACAGAGTCAGTGTATGACATTGATTTGCTTGACTATATATTTGTTAAAAAGTTTTTCTTTTTCTTTTTCCTTTGGCGGTGGTTAAGAAGAAACAAAATAAAGTTAAATAATAATTTTTAAAATCTATTTAAAGATAAATTTTATTTTAAACTTAATTATTTAATAAAATTTTATTAGAGAACTATTTGTTCATATTCTTTAACAGTACAAATTAGTGAATAGTTCCTTGATACTATTCTTCCTAGTTGTTTGCAATACTTACTACTTTGACCTATAAGCCCTTGAAAATAGCAAAGCCAATGGTAAATTTGAAGCTTATTTTAGTTGGTGACCTGTATATTTTTTTATATTCACACTTGATTTGGAGGCAATTTTGCTTTATTGTTTCTTAAAATATATTCCAGTTTGATAAATGATTTGGTTCATGTTTCTCAAGAAAAGTAAAGTTTTGTTTTATCATGTTTTATTACTCCTATTTTACATGTCATTTTAAAATAGCATGTAATACATATATGTATGCATATACATATAGTAGGTTATTATGTATTATTCTTTTAAAATATTTTTATTTTATTCTCATATTTATGTCATTGTAATGTTGAGATTTTTGGGGTTTTTTGCATTCTTGTCTTTAAGGGTACCTGTTATGTGGATAAGATGACCTCCTCTCTTTTCTAAGTTATTAAAGCTTCATTATAGGTCCAAAATATGATAGGATGATAATTTTGTATATCTAGAAGTGGAAGGAACCTTAGATGCTATCTACGAGAACCATTTTAATTCACAGAGAAGGAAACTAGAGGTTTGTATTCAGTGAGCTACCTAAAGTCACAAAGACAGTAAAAGGCAGAAATGGAATTTGAATCTATATTCTTTGACTCCAAATCCAGAGCTCTCCTCATTATCCCACGATATCCACTAAACTCAACTAGTCTAGTACTTTCAACAGTTCTCCATGTCATGAATGAGCCATTGTTGCAATTCTTGAATAGGAACCTATGCCAATTTGAATCCCTGTCCATTGTAGAATTACTAGATTAGGAACATATGGTTAGAAACTACTTTCTTCTTCAGGTCTAATTCAGGACCTAAGAAGATATGAGTCTTTGTGTATATTCATAATTCCTACCAGGAAGTTGTTCAATACCCTATAACAGTATTTGGGTATTTTTAAAAAACTGAGGGTGACAGAATTCTAGATGCTGATCTTGTGTTAAGAATTTTATATTTTATCCTTTGCCTTCTTCTATGATTATGGATGGGATTATGGAAGTGAAAGGGTGTTTCCTAGGCACAAATCAGGAGCTTGTAGGTCATGCCTTTCCTCCCATCTGCTCCCGTCCCTTTTCTTTTTATCTCCTCTCCTCTCTTCTTTTTTTTTTTTATCTTTTTCTTTCCCTCTTTTTTGACCTGTGAATGGGGGAATGGTTCACTTTACATTCATTGATATTCTTTTTGGCCCTATTATATGTTCTTTCTGAAGTAGTTTTCAAGGAAGGTTGATTCACATGGAACTTTTTATATCACTACTTTTTATTTTTTTAGCTCTGTAACAAGTTTATTAAATTATTGTAGCATCACAGAATTTCAGACTGGTCAAAGCCAAAGACCTCTCTGGATGGCACTTATCTGAATACAGGAGAAAGTCTCAACTAAATAAGCTTATAAAAGTTTATTCTAGGTCTAGTTCCATCCTGGGAGCAGGATGGGAAACAGCCTTGCTATGCTCTGTCCCATGAGAGGTTATGAGGAAGAGGAAGGGTAATGGGGATATTCACTGTAATGTGTGGTTGCAGATCAACATAGAATTTTGATCATGAGTTTTTTTTTAGCTTCTTCCAACTTTAATAGTATCAAGGACTGTCATTATTAAAGTATGTTCAAAAGTCTTAAACTCAAAGGGAAGGCAAAAATGTTTTGTAAAATGTGTGGTAATGAGAACCAGAAAATACAAATTCTACATCAAAGACATTTTCTAGCTTCTCCTAACTTTAGTAGTACCATTAGAGGGTCAAGATTCCTATGGTCTTAACATAGGAGATGGAAAGAATTTTCCTACAACTCTGGTTCTGGCTTGGACTAGCCACTAACCTTCCATTGAGTTTGTTGAGTCGAAGCTATTTACTCTGACAATTTTTCTTACAGATGATCCTCAAAATTTGTTCCCTTCTCAAGTAACAGGTGTCATGGTATTGACATAAAAATGGTTCCATTATCCAGTGCTTGAGTCATGCTGTCTCTCATGAGGGAAGGGTTGAGAAGAGACTTTCAGGGTAAGAAAGTCAAAATTGATACCTTGTATGACTTATTAGTCTTGTGCCTCAAAGATATAATATTTACAGTTGCCTGTGGAAAAGAATTCCAATCACCGCAAAAATTTGCTCTAATGACTTGGTAGGCTGCTCAGCCAGAACTAATCAAATGAACTGCCCATTGTTAGCTGCTTCTTAGGCCACAAAAAAATGGATAACAGAGTAGTCTATAGACCAAAATCCAACAATATGTTGTTGATGAGAGATACACCTGCCAATTTGTGGATTCACCCACCAGGTTAGCCTCTAAGGACATGAGAAGGAAGGGAAGGCTAGAGACTTGAGGGACTCACAGGCTAGGGTGGAAATTGAGACCTTGAAGATCTGAGGACAAGTACAAGAGACCGATGATTGGGTCAAACCCTAGCCCAAAGGGCCGAATAGCCAATCAGCCTCTTGTGGCACCTCAAAGTCTTTTTTACATCACCATCTTTACCTTAAGTCCATGACCTTGATTCCTGATGAAGGCAATATTAAAGTGGGAGCAAGTCCTAAAGGGTTAGAATCTACAAGATTAAGTTAATTAATTGGGATGAAGTAGAATGAAGTAGAATAAAAGAACATTCATTGATGTATAAGAGAAACTTTTATTTCAGTATCCTTAATACTATGAAGTATTAGTTTGTAAGCTCCTTATGGACAGAGACTGTCTTTTGTCCCTTTTTTGTAACCCTAGTACTTAGTTCAGTGTGTAACTCATAATAGGTAATTACTAAATGATTTATTGATGAAGTAACAGATAGTATGCCTCCTCTTTGTTTCATTCACTTGTTTTATATGATCATTCAAAAAGTTCAAACAATTTTGTACATATTTTTTAATTTTTTTATCATGAAAATATAGTTTTATCATTTTGAATATTGTGGTTTTTCGTTTTTGATGATCAATCCATGTTCCAAGCATGACATTGACTATGGAACCGAGATTTTTCAATGGGGTATAAATTTAAGCAAATTCTGAGGCCATTTAAAGTATCTCTGCTACAAATATCTCAACTCTTCTTGGCATGTCAATCCAAGGTCACATTATATTTCATCTCAATTTGGGAATTTTTGTTATTTTTAAATATTTCTATTTCTCAGTATATCAATATATTTATCAAAATTAATAGTTCTTTAATAAGGTTTCCCAAACCACTAGATTTTTAATACCCCAAATACTTTTTGGGGTGTATAAATTATAATGATATGAATAATTCCAGATATAAGATGCTAGAGTTCTTTTAATATGAGTTTTTTATAGACTTGGATTGAAAAACAAATTTTATAATAAAAATTACCCCAAATTCTCAATGCTTTAGTCTTTGTATTGTCTTGCTAATGAGGTGTTTTTCCTTTTTAGCAAGGATTTGTAGGTGTTTATTATTTCATTCTTTATCTCTTATGCTTGTTTGTTTATCCATTCATTTTCTTATTTTTTTTCCTTGTTCTTCCAACTGCAAAAATCTTTTGCTTCAAAATAGGGGAATCAATAAATACAACCATTCCAGTTGCCATGGTCCTCTGAAGGTTTTGGTTGTTTCATAAAGATTCATGATGCTGTTTCATAGCAAAAGTTGGCCAGATATATAATTTATTTTTATTTCTAACTGGTCTTTTCTTTGTGTGCATTAATCTTCTTTATTGAGGACTTGAATTATTTTTCCCATCGCTAATCGTCATAATGTATATAATTCAAGGATGTGTACTTTTTTTAAAAAGTATATCTTTTTTTCCCAATTACATTTAAAAACAATTTTAATATATAAAAAAAAACAACTTGTCTTGAATTCTCCCCATCTGTCCCCTCCCTCCTCAATGAAATGGCAAGCAATCTGATATAGATTTTACATATATTATCAGGTAAAACATTTTTCCATGTTAATAATTTTGAGGAAGGAAACTCGGACAAAAAGACAAAGAAAGAAAGTGCCAAAAAAGTTTGGTTTGGTCTCAGTTCAGACTCCAACATTTCTTTCTCTGGAAGCAACAGGCATTTTTTTTTTAAATTCTGAGTCCTTTAATTGTTTTAGTTCATTTTATTGTTGAGAATAGTTAAGTTATTCACAGTTGTTCATGGTAAAATATTGCTGATATTATATGCAATGTTCATCTTGTTCTGCTTACTTCATTCTCATCAATTCATGTAAGTCTTTCCAGGTTTTTCTGAAATCATCTTGCTTATCATTTCTTATAGCACAATAATATTCCACTAACAACATATACCACAAATTACTCAAAAATTCCCCAATTAATTGGCATCCCTTCACTTTCCAAAACTTTGTCATCACAAAAAGAGTGACATTAAATATTTTGGTACATATAGATCCTTTTACAATGCGTCCTCTTAAAAGCTACAATTTTCTTAACATTTACTTGAGATAATATCCATTCTTATTAACTACACAATGAAAAATTAAAAAAAAGACAAATGAAATATGTACATGGACCAAAAATGTAGGTTCGTGCATTTAGAGAGAGAAAGGACCATGGAGGCTGTAGAGCACAATCTACTCATTTTATAGATAAAAAAGACATGTAAAAAATAAAGAAATTTGCCCAGGATTTTTAGGATATTAAATATCTGAGGAGGGCTTTGAGTATAAGCCTTTCTGATTGCAGGTTCACTATCCTAGTTATAATGCCACGCTGCCTGACTCTTTAGCATTTAGTTAACGGAGAATTAATTTAAAATAGGGAAACAAGCTCAATTTCATTTTATCCAGTTGAAATTGAACATATTGAGTTAAACCTTATGTTGGTCAAAATATATATACATACTTTTTTGTTGAAAAAATGAAACTACATATTTTTTGCTTGCTCTATGTAATTTGAACACTGCTGTAGAACATGCAGAGGTGTGCTGTAGAACATGCAGAGGTGTACTGTAAATGATATTAAAGCATAATTTAGTCAAGAATTAAGGGCTAGACTCTTGATGTTAAATTATTTTAGCCTCAGCACCAATGAAAACAATCTATTAAAATGTGAAAGCATTTAGATAATGATAATAAATGTCAATAATATTAATATTAACAGCATAATACCTAGAACATAATATGTTTAATTCTTATTATTTAAATGACTATTAATATTGATATTTTATTATTGTTTTTTTTGTCCTGGCCAGTAATTTGATCTGTGTGGGAAATTTCTAGTGAGAGGTTCTATAGCTTAAAATCATTGAGTGTTGCTTGTGGCACTAAAATGTTGAGTTAAACAACTCATGTCTCAAAAATGTCCTTTGGTAACAGGATTGCTCAATCTGAGACTGGCTCTCCCTATATTACCCAAACTTGACTTGACAGGTGACATTTAAACAGTACTTTAAAGAGTGCAAACAATTTTGTGTATTTTAATCTAGCATGAACTTCTAAATAACCTGGTGAAGCAGAGATTACAGATATCATTATAAGCCTTTATAGATGAGGTGCTGAGTTCCTCCTCTGCTGATGTAACATTGACATGGACCAATCCATAGGTCATTAGTTATACCGTATGACCAATTTGTAAGGGTATGTGGTGTATGCAGGGGAGACTAATACTTTTGATATGATGACCTTCTGAGCCCCTTTCAGGGATGTTTTCCACTTTTGATGACTACTTGACACCCAGATATCATTTGTTGCTCCAAGAAGCTGTAGCATGAGTAGTAGCCATCATGGTAAAATATCTAGGCAAATAATCTAAGCCAGGTTGAAGGTAACCAATAGGTCTCAAACCCATCGAGAGAGCAATGTCTACCCCAGGCTCATGAAGACTTCTTCCAGTGGAAGTGGCAGATAAGAACAGTTTGTTCCAATGTCCATGAAGAAGCCAGAAACAGCAACTATTGAATGCTTAGAGCTTGGTTAGATATCTAAGAAGTCAAGGTCATCCACTGTATTCAGAGCCATTACCAGTCATCTTAACTTTTGTCTTGCCATTGGACTTTGATGAATATGGTGCAGAGAGCTAGGCTGATGACTTTGTATAACTGCTTCACTTAAATCTAATTTATGCATATCTAAAGACATCTCCTGTGATGTCATTTTGGTCCTCTTTGAATTTGAAGGACAACGACCATAGCAAATGTATTCATGTAACTTTTAGTGCTGCTGAGCTGAAACAATAAGTGAGGGGATGAATACTCAGATCCCCACTATATGCAATACAATGAAATGCATTTTTTAAAAAGGTAGAGAATCAAATTATAAATGTATGATGAGAATTTTCTTATTAATGGAAGTTTTGTCCATTCTTTTATGAAATATAGCATCCTTTTGTCATGTTAAAAACTGTCCCAAATGTAAATTATAATGTAAGACCTCCATGTAACTATTTTTTCCGCCAATAATCCAAAATATTTGGCTTTTTATTTCATGAAAGAATTTTTTCAATAGTAAAATATTTCCTTGGTAAAAAAAAACAGGCTTCTGAATAGTGTTATTAAAAAGTAAAAAAAAGATTAAAGATGATTGCAGGTTCTTTTAACTGAATTTCTGTAGTAAGTTGTTTATTTATTACAATGTATTCTCCTCCTTTCCAAGTTGTCAACACTAAGGTAGGCAATCCTCTCTAATATACACACATTTCATACTGCAAATAGATTTGAGAGATAACGGTCGTTTTGGGGAAAATGCTGGATTTCTTCCTATTCCAGTCCTCATATTTTCTAGCTATGACCCTAGGCCAGTCAATTCAATTCTCTCTGCTTGGGTTTCCTCATCTGTATTATGGGAATATAGAGAGACATAATGGCATGATGGATAGAGAGTTGGCTTCAGAGTCAAAAACATCTGAGATCAAGACCTTTGTTCAGATGGTTTAAAGTCTTAGCTCAGATATTTATTGTATGGCTCCAATGGGCTGGTCACTTATACACTCTCAGTCCCAGTTTCCTCATCTATGAAAGAAGATAATAATAGCACCTATATCACAGGACTGTTTACAGAGATTAAATGAGAAAATAGATGAAAAAGCACTTTGTAAACTTCAAGTACTACTTTTAAATCAATGAAATCAAGGTGCAATAATAAATATTTACTTATATAGTTTATATGTTGCTTGTCTTTGCAATGGGGGAAGAACTTTTGGGAAGGAGAGATATGGAATGTAATTGTTACAAATGAGTGTCAAAATAAATAAATACAATATAATTATTTTAAAAATAGACACATAAATATACCATTTAACTCCATAGTATTGTGATCATGGGGTTGTCTAGACTTCAAAGTACTCTATATGTGTGGGATTATTTAAGCTCTTTGAGCTTCAGTTTCTTCAATTACTAACTTGAATTTATTATGTAGGGCTTTAAAGATTGCCAAATGCTTATACTTTGAGGCAAATCATTCAGTATTATAAGTCTGATGAATATACCAAAGAACTAATTCTAGAAAAGTTAAATGACTTACCCAAGACCATATATATGTATATATATACATATATATATATATAATATTTATCAGAGCAAAGAGGCAGCTAGGTAGCACAGTGGATAGGGCATCAAGCCTTGTGTTTAGAGGATCTAGGTTCAAATCTGACCTCAGACATTGCCTAGCAATGAGATCCTGGGCAAGTCATTTAACCTCATTTGCCTAGCACCTACCTTTCTTCTATTTTGAAATGATACTAAGACAGAAGATAAGCATTTAAAAAAATTACTCAGAACTCAAAACTAATCTCTACTGATGACAAATAAACCATTTTATCCTTCACACCATGCCACCTTTGATCCACAAAATAGGGATCATTTTACTTGCTTTGCACTATGTTGTTTTAGACTCAGATATGGTAATATATGTAAATCAAATTATAAACATATATCACAGAAAACATTATTATCCTTCACTCAAATTCTACTTCAAGGTCTCATTGCCGTAGGGAAGAGAAGATAGATGTGCCTCAGTGTGACAGGGCACCATGAGATTAGTTTTACCATTGGCCATTGTCATGAACAAACCATTGAGATTTTTTTTTCACCCTTACCTTTTGTCTTGGAGTCAATACTGTGTATTGGCTCCAAGGCAGAAAGGAGGTAAGAGCTAGGCAATGGGGGTTAAGTGACTTGCCCAGGGTCACACAGCTGGGAAGTGTCTGAGGCCAGATTTGAACTCAGGACCTCCTGTCTCTAGGCCTGACTCTCAATCCACTGAGCTACCCAGCTGCCCCCAAACCACTGAGATTTATTGAAGGGGGAGTGATGTGTTCAGATCTTCTCCTGAGAAAAAGGGGCAGAGGTGATCCTTAGCTCCTAAAAACTATGTCATTTGATGAATAGCTCACACAGGTTCAACAAAGCTGGGGATACTTTGAATAAAGGACAGAATATGACCTATGTGTTGATTTTTTAATAACAGGTCTGACTGTGGAACTTTTACTCAATAGACTCACATGACTTCTTATGGCCTCTAGAATTTTATATAGACTGCTCAGTAGCATTTAAATCAGCGGTTCTCAACCTCTCAATTTGTAGCAATGAGAATACATAATGCATATCAGGTCTTTACATTCCGAATCAGAACTGTAGCAAAATTACAGTTTTGAAGTAGCCACCAAAATAATTTTTTGGTTTGGGGTCACTGCAACATGAGGAACTGTACTGCGGGGTCACGGCATTAGAAAGGTTGAGAACCACTGATTTAAATCCTTTCATAACCTAACTCCAACCATTTCTAGCCAAATTATACATTATTCTTTTTTTCACTTATGCTACAGTATAGCCAGAATGTCTTTAATGATCCTCCAATTCTTCTTTCTATTCTTTGTCTCCATGCCTAAGAAGAATGCCATGCTTATTACCACATTTTAAAATGCTTACTTCAAAACTCAGCTCAAGGGCCATCTTTTATTTCCTATAAAACATTCCCTAATCTTGCATCTCCCCAACTACCAGTGCTCTCTCATACTTCCCCTTTCCCCACTCTAACAACAAGTTGTATATTTAATTGGTGCCTATTTTGTACATATCTATCTGGCAGTCACTTCCTATTACACACATATAGATATGGGTTGCTTCCCTCAATTCAACGTTAGCTTTGTCAGGGCAAGGATTCCCATTTCTGTCATTTCTGTCTTTTGAAGCTCAGTTCCTAGCATAGTGCCTGACACATAGTGTCTGAATGATCCACCTAGCTAAGTCTGGGGAATCTTATGACAGGAAGATGGGTCCCAGATACAATTTTCCCCAAGTGGAGAGTAAAATATGAACACTACAGTAAGGCTAGAAGAGAATTCAGAATCTATAGTTTTGGGGTTATGAGGATATGTATAAAGTCCTTGAAACCCAGAACTTCCTCTCCTTACTTCTTCTCTTCATCTTTCTCTTCCTCACCTTTCCTTCCCTTCTCTCTGCTTTCTTCTTCTTTTCTTTTTTCTTTCTTTTGTTCCTCATCATCTCCTTCCTTTCCTTTCCTTTCCTTTATTTTGTTTTGTTTTTGCTTAAAATTGTGTTCTGTCCTTATATATTCAGAACCTGTCACTCTGTCATGAATAGAGTGTGTTACAATGAAAGAGTGCTGGATTGAATGGAAATCAATTAAATTGATAGGTCAGAGGATCTGGTAAGAAAATAGAGAGTGAAAAATTGAGAGCTACTCTTAGACGATGAGATGGCATGCCTTTGGAGGTGCCGTATAAGTTGTGTGTCCAAAGCCCTGTCAGCATTTTCTTCTGTCATGTTGCAATTGAGTGCTCCTAACAACAAAGCAGTTACACTAGGATAGGGGTAGAAAACAAAAAAAAAATCTATTCTTTGAGCTGTGATGTCCGTTTGAGCTGTGTCAATCCTTACAACAGGCACCTGCAAGTTGGGGACTGCCAAAATTCACCCTTGGCTGACTTGGAACTTTGGAAAGGACTCACTGGCCAGAGAGGTTTTCAGGGAATGAGATTCTTTAAAATCAAAGCAGAAAATGCAGAGCTGAACTCTACCATTTCTCCCTTATTGTGAGAAAGCTAATTCACTGTCTGAGGGGCTGCGTTGGCAATTAATTATTTGACCAAGATGTTAGTCAAGATCATCAATGAAAAAAAACAAAAACAAAACCCAGAAAATTCAGTGAAACAGATTATCTTAAAGTGGTCACATGTTTGGTTAAGTCTGTTTTTAAAAAAGGCAAATAATAGCAACAAATCTTGAAATTGATGTTTTAATGAACTTGGTTATCTGCCATCACTCACCCCTCTTTTCCTCCTTAGAGGTTCAATCCATTGTAAAGTGCATTGCCCTCATTTCCTGGTGGAAGTTATGTACCCAACACAAGTTATTTCTCTCTTCTCAAAGAGCACAGTATCAGGCTCACAGAATTCTTCTCTATTCCAACATCTGTTCTTGTCCTTGGGGTTTTCAACATGCTTCTTGGCCACCTGGCAAATACCCTGGCTCAAGAATCTATGCAAATGTTATGACTCCCACCTTCAGTTCTCTACCACATACAAAGATAGTCATACCTTAATTTCATCATCACTTGCCTGTTTTTCACCTTTATTGTCCAGGATTCTGAAATCCCTCTTTCTTACCATGACTTCCTATGTTTCCATCTCTCTTTGTGCCTCACTCATCCCAAAACCTACCCTTCATCATTACCACAACTGCCTGTCATCCTATTCTTTTCTTTCCCAGTTTATCTTCACTGTTATGGCTTCACTTTTCTCTCTTCAAAATCCTTATGTTTTGGTTAATGCCTTCAACTTTATATCATCCTTTGCCTCAAACCCCTTGCCTTTTTATCTTTTTGATGCTCATCCCTTTCCAAAAACAAAACAAAACAAAGCAACCCTGAAATGCCTATTTTCCCCTCTGTTCTATGCTCATAAAAGTATGCTGCTGAATAACACTGAAAACGGTTCTAATAAATTTATTAAATTTAATTGGGTCCTCACTACTACAAGGCTGCCTTCCTAATGCAATCCCCATGGCATCCATTACAAATCATCTCTTCTCTCCTTAAGCAGTTTATATTGCTCATCATGATATAGCCTTTTTTCTAGTCAATCTAGCCTCCCTGTTATTCCTTAAATATGGTTTTCCATTTTTTTCTCCAATGTTTATACAAAGATTTTTTTAACTTCCTAGGTACCCCAACCTGTCTTCTCCTTTTTACTTAGAATTCCTTAGTCCCATGTTGGTGAAGATGTAGTACACATGCCCTAGCTTGCTGGAGGACACTGCTCAGTTCTCCCTCTCCACTGAACCTGAGAATATTTTTTGCATGCCTCATCCCTCTGTCCAGCAGACCAATTTGAGCATTTCTTCCCTCTGCTCTCTGGGGTAATGGGGGAGGCAGGGTTCATAGGCTGTTTGAAGGTGAAATTTGGGCAAATGATCTCTGAAAGGTTGGCCAATGTCTACCTTAGTTTAAGTACCATTTATGTAACATATTTTTCAGGAAAAAAATTTCTATACCTCATTAGTTAGAGCTGACACAATTATAACCAAAATGACTCAAAATTTAGTTTGGGTATTCATCCAAATGAATACTGGGCTCTGACTAGTAAGTTAGCACTTTATATAGACATTTTTCAGTCTTATCACATGATGTCAAAGTGGTTTTGCTCTATATCTCACTCTTTTCTTCAACTCTACCTTTAATGAAAATAGGTATATGAACATGAACACTGCTGGAATGAATATATCAATTACTCTGTGACTATACTGAATATCTCATTCCTTTATCGTGTGTGTATGTAAATGTGTTGAATGCCTTGGACAGTCCAGTAAAATGTGTAGACCCTTTTTAAAAATAATAAAAATAAAACACTTGAAGAAAATAATAATTTTAGTTAGAAGTTAGTGAAAATATATTTTTCCCATCCTAGTTCATGAATACTCCCTCCAAAGGCAATGAATATAGTCAAAGTTAAGAAACTTTTGTCTAGGGGACAGATGGGTGGCTCATTGATGAGAAATCCTGGTTTCAAATCTGGCCTCAAAGAATGCCCTACCTGTGTAACCCTGGGCAAGATATTTAACCCCTATTGCCTAGCCCTTTCTGCTCTTCTGCTTTGGAACCAATGCATACTATTGATTCTAAGACAGAAGGTAAGGTTTTTTAAAAAAAAAATCTGTGGTCTAAAGGTGAAAGCCCTCAAATGGTTCCCAGTCTTTTTCCTCTTCATGGTGTAATTTCAAGATTACAACACTCAAGACCTCTACTCCCCACTAGCTAAAATCACAGATGAATCCTGCCTCCTCAAGAAATCCATTTGTATCTTTGTTTCCTGAGGTGACAAATTCTTACTTATCATTATGTCCTTTCTTTTGTTCTCCTAATTATGCACCTCTCTTAGTTAAATGTATTCACACCTGTGGAGTAAATATATATTTTTTAAAAATATTGTTTTTTAGCATTTTTGACCTATTTACTTCTCTGTCTCTTGGCTTCCCTGATTTCCTTCAAGACTCAACCTAGGTCACACCTTTTGTAAAGAGCATTTTTTACAATCTTTTTTTACAATGTTCAATTGTCCTTAATCTTAATTAAGATTCTGAGTTTATCTCCAAGTTACCCTCTATATAATTTCTTTGTATATAGTTGCTTACATTTTCTACCCCTCTCTTAGGCTGTGTTCTTTGAGAGTAGAGACCATTTTTTAACTTTCTTTGTATCCCCAGAACTTAGCACAATGCCTGACTAGAAGACCCTTAATAAATGGTTTTGTTCAAGTTCTCAAAAACAGCTACAACAACAGATTGGGGGGGAAAACCTTTCATTTTGCAAAGGGGATTCTTATTCAAGTATATAGTTAGAGCAGACCTTTGGTTTCAAAGATGCCTTCCAATTCTGAATTTTTGATTATGGTTGTACTTGAAAAGAGGAACAGACTCCAAAGGGACTGGCTAGCTTCAGGATCCCTAGAGAAGCAGCATCAAAATCATGTGTGTTCCTTGACATTGAAAAGAAAAAGGAGAAGACATTATCACTCAGTTGCACAGTAGGTCCAAGAAAAGCAAGGGTTCATTAAGGAATCATTGTACCTGGATTAGATGGGGGAGTGATAGAAGAAGAAGCTATTGAGCAGAAGCCATAGAGCAACATTTAAAGGATATCCACATAACTGCTTGGAACAGAGCAGGGTTAGAGAAAGGTGAGACAAGTTCTGATGAGCACCCAAACTTTTGGCTGCCTTGCTGAATTGAATCTTTGCAAGTTAAGCCGTCAGAATTTTCCATCTAAGCTGTAATCACACAGTAGTCCACAAAAGTGTTCTATGTGGATTTCTAATACAGAGCTTAACATAGCCACAAAAATTCTTATGAAACGTGCACTTTGTGCTATGCATATGTGTAGGTGTGTTTGAAATGTCACGAACCAGAGCACCTAACTATAATTCACAGGAATTAATCACTTAGAAGAATGAAAGGGGGGAATTAACTTGCTTTAACTCTTACGAGACACTGCCAGCAAGCCGCCAAAATAGAACTTGCTAAATGGAAACCTGTTTCATCTTCTCCTGGTGGACTGGACTCTTTAGATTATCTTTTTGAACCAGCTTTTCTAAATGTCTCTATACTCCTGTTACTAGAATCATAGACTCTCAATGTTGGAAGGGACTCACCCCAGAGGTCTTCAGTCCCAATTCAGTCTGAAACACTCATCAATCCTACAAAATCCATCACATGAGGATCTCTCTTCATTTCTCTAGTGCATTTAAGTTGATAAAATTCTTTCTCCTTAAAATCCCCAGAAGTAGATAGCCTATTATTAATCCAATTTTAGTGATGAATAAATAGAGGCACAGAGAGGTTAGGTAATTTGTCCATGTTCATGTCCATATTGTCAAAGTTGGAACTCAAACCTAGGATTCTAAAATTAGGATTGTTCCATTGCACTTCCTCCCACCAACTTCCCCATCAATCCCCCTGTCTTTACATCCCCCTACCTTTACATTAATTCTAAGAGTATTGATTAGTCCCTTTAAGTTCCACATTATATTCCTAAATATCACTTTCCAGTAGATGATTATACAAGAAATGATTTGAAGCCCAGCACAGAGGTGAGGAGACAATCTTCTCCATAGAGTCTCATTCAGTGTCTACAAGGTTCAAAGTTAGTCCTGTAGATTGGAATACTACTCCAGTCTTTTTTTTTCAAGTTCCTTCAAGGCTGAGCCCTATAGCAAGAGTTACTTTGTTGGTGGTGGCAATGATAACTTTGTTTTGTTGTGTTTTTTTTTCCATTCAGAAAATAATTCTGTTCTCTTTGAATATTATGTTACTAGAGTACAGATGGGGTTAGAATCAGACAGCTCATAAGGGGTCATGCTGGGAAAAATAGACTGGATTAGTAGAATCATTGCTATAAATGGCCTCCATCTCTTTGACAACTAGTTTTTGCTTTCTCTGTCCCTCTTCAACACTGTACTGACTAAGCACTCATACTTCCAAAGGTCCGATTTCCTGAGAATGGAACAATTGAAGTTCAATGACTTGTCCAAGTTCACACAGCATGGACCTTTCTTTGGTCACAATAGACAAAATAATTTGCCTATTGTCACACAATTGGTAAGTAGCTGAGACTGGATTCCAATTCAGGTGATTGTGTTGTTACATTTGGTACTCTATCCACCATGCTATCTAGGGATTAAAATCCCATGTCTAAGGAATATGCAGGAAGTGACATATGTCTGTTCTTCACATAGCTCTCACCACATGCTCTTTACTCTACTAGCAGTGTATGAATAATGTCTTTCTTTCCTGTCTCACTTGAAATAGGTTCTAGGGGGCAGCTGGGTAGCTCAGTGGATTGAGAGCCAGACTTAGAGACAGGAGGTCCTTGGTTCAAATCTGGCCTCAGCCACTTCTCAGCTGTGTGACCCTGGGCAAGTCACTTGACCCCCATTGCCTAGCCCTTACCACTCTTCTGCTTTGGAGTCAATACACAGTATTGACTCCAAGACAGAAGGTAAGGGTTTTATAAAAAAAAAAAGAAAGAAATAGGTTCTTAATTTTCTTTTTTACAGTGTCAAATTTATTGGTCATGATCTCAGAGAGGAAGTCTTCCTCCTCCTGTAGATGATTTCTGCTGGGAAAAAAAATTCTCTTCCATGAACCCTACAATCCTTTCTTCTTCCTCAGTGTAAATATACTTGGAACTAGAAAATATACTCCATCTTAAATTGTAATAGAGGATAGGCTCTTAGCTCTGGCTGGACCTCTCTTCAGGCCATTATAACTCCTTTATATCCAATCATTTCCTTCTGTCTCAGAATCAGTACTAAGTATCTGTTCCAAAGCAGAAAAATAGTAAGGGCTAGGCAATTGGAGTTAAATGACTTGCTCAAGGTGATATAGCATAGGAGTGTCTGAGGTCAGATTTGAACTTCAAGCTTTATCCACTGGGCCAACAAGCTGTTCCTATTTTTTAGACTTTTTAGGATCTGTTCTACACAATTCCATGTCTCTACACAAAGGGGACTGTATTCTTTAGAATGTACTCACTCCTCATCTTCATGTATCAGAAGACCTTTCTTTTATTTATTTTTAACCCTTACTTTCTCCTTAGAATCAATACTGAGTATTTATTTCTTCTAAGTCAGAAGAGTGGTCACACAACTAGGAACTATCTGAGGCCAGAACTGAATCCATGATCTCCCATCTCTAGACCTGGCTATCCATCTTTTGAGCCATCTTCTTGTCCCTAGAAGTCCTTTATTCTTTCAGAGTTAGTTGAGAGATCGATTTCTCCAAGTGAGATTTTCCAAATTCATTAAGAGAAGATTTATGTGACTTACCCAAACTACTGGTGGTACTATTGGCAAAGTTAGAATTTGAACCCATATCTGTGACAATCTTCATTCCCTTCATGGGTCTGTTTCTGACTGTGAGGATGTTCAAATTATACCCCTAAAGTAGATATTCCCTATCCACCCCTGCTTTTCAGCTCCTTCTTGTGTGTTGACTTTCTTCATCACAACTAAGTGTTTCAAGGGCAGGGCTTGTCTTTCCTGCATTTCTATCCCCAGCACATTGACTGACATACAGCAACCACTTAATAAATGCTTGTTTTATCACCTTGTCTCTGACTGAAAATCCAGTGCTCATTCTCTTTAGAGTACTTCACAGAAGTACAAGATGGATACCATCATCTGATTAAATTTGTGCTCTTTGAGGGCTCAACTCAGAGAACAGGGTCAGAACCACGCCTCTCTCCACATCACAAGTAACCACACTCATTAGTTATTATGCTCCTGATATCCAAAGAACAAAACCTTTCATTACAGATCGATTGGGCTTCTTTACAATGGAATATCCCTTCTGCTTTTGTATATAATTATTTAAATTGAACATGCCTTCACATTTTCCTTATGTCTAAGGAAAAGGATGAGAAAAAAAGAACTCAACATAAAAAAAAATTGACCTCAGCTCATCAGAAAGAAAATAAAGGCTTTCATGTCTATTTTGTAACTTCTATTTAAAGGATAAGTAGTGATTTAGGAAGAGGCTCAAGGTGGAGAGAAATTCCCCAGAACATTAACATTTAACCCCATTTCCCCCTCTCCTGCCCCTGAATTTAATTGATCTACTTCCAACAAACAAATTCAAAGTATCAAGGGGGTCCGTAGATCAGTGTGGAAAAAAATAACATTAAAAGTGCAGTACAAGACATGCCTTTTGCCTTGCTGTATACCTACAGAAAAATTTGCCACATGATGATATTTGCTAAACCATGATTCCTACCTATCAGATAAAATAAAAACATTTTAGCCTGCCACTGGGTGGTGGTGGGCATGGTGGTCTACAGTTTGACTCCAATTTATGGAATTTAACAAGTGCTAGTTAGAAAGTCGTGGGTTGGGATGGGGGGGTCAAATCTTTTACTTATCACAGTTGTTATTTGGGTATGTTTCTTCACTTCCCTTGACTTTAACTTCCTGCACTTTAAAATGAGTTGGTTTCACAAGGTGAGCCTCATTCAGTTCTAAATCTTATGAATTCTTTTTATAGCCTTATTTCATAATACTCTCCAGAGGCAGTGTGTTTAGTAGAAAGACCAATACATTCTTAGTCTGAGGATTTGGGTTCAAATGCTAGCTCTACTAATGATTCTTGAGTAAGTCACAATTCTCATTTGTAAAACAAGGGAATTGTCCTCTAAGGTCCTTTTCAGCTCTAGAACTGTCATTCTTACCTTATATTTGCCTAAGCCATCCTCTATGGCTAGAAATGACCTCTGTAACTATGACCACCTGGACTTTCTCCATTGAAATCTTCCTTTTCCTTTAAAATTCACCACCTTCTACACATAGTGTTTCCTGATGCCTCCAGCTTTCCTTGATTCTTTAAAACTCTTCTCAAATTTTCTGGATCTTTCATTTACGATTATTAAACCTTACCTCCTATCATTGATCCAGTGTGAAACTTCTGTTCCAAGACCCAATTCAGACTATAAGCTCTGTGAGTGCAGGGGCCACGTTTCTCCCCTATCCTTCTTCAATCTGTCTTCCTAGAACCCAGCCTAGGGTCTTGCATAATGGAGTGGCTCAAGAAATGTTTGATGAATTGTGACTTCCAGAAAGAGTGGATCTGGGGCTTTGTGGTCAGTGCTGGTGAATGCTAGAGAGGAGTCCTGTGACAGCTGCAAAAGAAGAGCGAGCAGCCCTGATTCCCTGGGGCTTGGCATATTCAAAATCCATAAGGCCCATTAAGTAAACAACACTCTGTCTTGGTGGGGAGAGCAGTGATCTGGTCCCTGGTGTCCATATGGACAGCGTGCAAAAACCGCTGCCCCACAGGACCCCAAACCTGATGCATCTCTGGTGAATGCCTAAGCTCCTCCTTGAAAGTCAGAGAGGAGGAAGGGAGGAAGAGAAAAAAGGGAATTTCTGAGGCAGCAAACCCTAGACCGGGGTTCCCTTTCCAATCCCCAGGACATACTGAACTCCTCTCACCAGCTTCCAGGCTTCCGTTAGGAGGGGCATCGAAGGTCGGAGGAGGGTTCGATAAGGGTTGGGTTTCTCGCTGCCTCCAAATTGCTACTTCTCATTCCGCCTGAAAAAAATAGTCGACCCACTACAATCTAAGCCAGACAAACGTAAATTCTTACATTGGAGGGCATGGGTCTTCTTCCACTGGAGGAAGGGGGTGGGGGGAGGGTAATTTTTGTCCCCCGCTCTATTATTTCTCTGTTTACCTACACTAGAAGTCTGCCTAGGGTTTGGGAGACTCATTCCCGGCTGAGCTAGGTACCTAGCTGAGCTGGAATGGGAACTCGGCAGTGGGGGAGGGGGGACCAAGGGATCCTGCCCTCAAACCCTTCTCCCCTTCCCTGACACATCCGTCTCTAAGCAGCCTTCTTCCTCCTGACTTCTCACTTCCTCTGTTTCCCCAAGGACCTCTCTGTTTCTTTTCTTGGTGCTGCTTAGACCTGGCGTGGTGCACCGACCTCCCCTGTCCCCCCTACCCACCAAACACGCGCTTTCACCCCTCCCCTTCTGAACCTCTCTTCTTCTCTTCCTTCTCCCTCCTCCCTTCCTTGAGATCTCTAAAAATCTTTCCTTTTCTTCCTTCTCTTCTAGTCTTTCTCACCTTCTATTGCCCGTCTTCCAAATGCGCTTTCTCTTCCATTCCCTCCCTCTGTTTTCTATTACTTTTCAATCCTCATCATCTTCTTTCTGCGCCTTCCTCTTCCTACTTCCTACTCCTCTCATTTTCCTCCTCCCCCATCTCTCCGTGCCATCTTCTCCTCCCCTGCAATAAAATTCTAGGTGGTCGAGGTGGAGGGAGGATGTTGCGGGCCACCTCGATTATTATCGAGGACAGGTTTGAATGACAAGAGGAAGCTGGTGATACTAGTCGAAGGCCCGCGTTCCGCTCCCGCTGGGTCGCCTTCTCTTGTATTTTGGGTCCCTAGGGTGGAGTGTCCAGAAGTCCTAGTTATCCTCCTACTTTCACTCTCCCCACCCAGGCTCTGGCTCAGATGCTAATCCCACCGAGCACCGCAGGCCTTTCAAGGGACTCTCTCCCCTCCCCCTGACCCAGACACTTTCCCCTAGATGTTAAAGTCCCTTGAACAGCAGCTCCGGGCTTGCACGGATTCTCCGCCCTCATCTCTGACCCTACAGCGGGTTTTCCTCCAGCTCATTTAGGGGGCCACAGAGGGAAGCAGGCTGAGCCTGGCACGGAGAGATATGCAACCTGGCTAGGGATGCCCCACAGGGGCCAGAGGACCCAGTCCTAAATTTCCGGGCCATTTCCCAGTAATTCCAGCCCTTGGGTCCCCTCTGTGCCTTCTGCTGCTTGGTGCTGAGACGAAAAGAGTGGGGTGGGGGGCGGCGGCGGCTAGAGACAACAGGTGAAGCGCCCACCCCCGCTTCCGTCCCAATCAGGGACTGGTACCCGTGTGCCGAGTAGAGGGGAAATGCCAGCTACTCGTCCTCCACCCTCCTCTCAGGTCCCAGGAAGCTGTTCCTCCTAATATTCTCTTCTCTTCCTTCTCCCCATCCTAATGATCCTGACCAGGGGAGAGCAAGTAGCCCGCGGAGCCTTTGCAGGGGTGGCTGTAGGGTGACCCTGGAGAACAGCGGGAAAAGGGAGGGGGATCACGGGGGGCTTCCAGCCCCTCCCCGTCCCCCGCCGCCCTCCCGCCCCTGATTGGCTGTGCGTCTCTGGAGCCCAACTTCAGTCATTCAGTTTGATTCCCTAGTCCAGGCAGACCCGGAGCCTAGTGACCCAGGGCGGGAGAGGGGTGGGTGGGGGAATCCAAGGGTTTGCACAGCTGGAGATTTCGACTGAGTCGGGCCTCGGGGGAAACGAGCAGCCATTCTCCCTCAATCCCCAACTCCAGGGCTAAGGGGAAGCCAGTCTCTGCCTCTACTCTTGCCGCTACTCCTTTCCTCCACCTCGCCCCCCCCCCCCCATCCCTTCCTTAGCCTGTCTCACTCCTTCGTTTTCTCTCGCTCTCTCTCTCTCTCCCTCCCCTCCTCCCCACCCTCCCGCCCTCCCCGCCACCTCCCCCCTGGTTTCTAATTCCTGCCACTAGCTCAGCGGCTCATTCAGCGGCGCCTTCAGCAGAGTGGAGTGTACCAAAGCTGAGATGCAGTTGTGTCTGCCCGCTGTCTAGTTGTGAATGGGACTTGTCTCCTTGCTCTGTTCTGGGGGTGACAGCACTGAGCCAGCCCTGGAGGACCCCAAGGTAAATGTTTGGGGAGCTGCAGTCTCAGCATCCCTTCTCAGTTTTTATTACTGTATTTGGGTGAGGGGAAGTGAGGAGAGGGCAGCTGTCTAGCCCCCCCTCCCCTTTGGGGGTTAAGGGTTTGCGTGTGTTTCTTTCTTTTTTTGATTGGGGATAGGAAATCGACCCGCCGAAGCTGGTTTTGGGGTTTAGCTAAGGTAGATCAGCGCCCTGATATCCCCCCAAAAGATGGGGGGGGGGTGAGAAAAGCAGCTAACGGATTTTCTCTCCCGCCTGGACAGATGCAGGGTCCTTACAACCACTCTGGATGGGGGTTTCTAGGGGAGGGGGTTTACCACATGTGGGATCCAGTGATAATCCCCGCTTACTCTATTACCACTTTGTGACTGGGGTTACATCAGCTGCCGGTACTCATCAAGATCTTTTTGGGTAGGGGGATTGTGTGTGTGAGGGGCGGGGGTGGGGGTGGTAGCGCGCCCTCTTAGAGATCCAGAGGTTCTAGTAGTCCCGGCTCCCGGATCAGAGAAAATACAGACCAAGCTAGGAGGCTGTAAAGAGGGGAGCTTTTGTCTGAAGGGATTATTTGGGTCTGCACGGGTCGGAACCTCTAAGGGTTTTAAATGGAGCTTTGCTGGAAAAACATCTGGAAACAAGCTTTCTTTCCCGCCACCATTCCACCACCCCTCCCCCCCCCAAAAAAAAAAGAAGAAGGAAAAAAAAACATTCCTGGGAAGAAATTTTGCTCCTGAGGTCCATGATATGTGAGCTGCGTTATTTTCCTCAAAAAAAGGGTTGAAAATCTCTTAGCTCCCCCATTTCTCCCTCACGCCCCCTTTCCCCCAATCCGTTCTACCCAGGGAGGGTTAGATTTTTTTTCCCTGATAATGGAAAACGGGATGGGAATGGAAGATCTGGGCAATGGGAGGGCAGCTCCTGCAGGAGAGGGGGAAGGGAGGGGGAGGCAAAAGGGGAGGGGGGAGGAGGACATTCCCAGGCACTTTAATTGTTTCGTTATGTGTCAAGATATTGCAGCAGTACAGCCAGGGTGCAGGATGGCAGGAATCTGTATTTTGCTTCCCCTTAATCCCATCCTGCCCCTCCACCCTCTCGGTTTGTGGAGGGGAACCGCAGGAGACCGTCCTCAGCAATCCCTGGGCATTCACACTATTAACTTTTAGACCAGAATCATCTTCCCTGCATGGTTCTTCCGGAGCAGAAAGGGCAGTCTAACATTCACATACAATGGTTTTCTCATGGCCACATTTGCCCATCTACTGCTTAAACCTATATAATATGAAGTTGGCGAAGATGGAGCCAGTTGGCATCTATGGGACTCCTTATTCTAAGTGCCCTCTGTCCCTTAGAAAAAAAATTGTTATGACTATGCAAAACATTTACCTACCCGGAGGGGATCTTTTTTTTTTTTTTTTTTAGAAAGGAGTCCCTTTCAAAAAGGAAAAAAAAAGTGCGAATAATGATGATGATGATGATGATGATGATGATACCTCACGTTTCTAAAACGCTGTGAGGTTTACAAAATGCTTCCCTTACAAAGTCGATGAGCTAAGTAGTTCAAGTATTCGCAATCCCATTTCACAGAGGCAGAAACTGCCAAGAGGTGAAGCACTCCTGGTAATCTCGCGCACATTGCCAGGATCTTCTTTTATTCAGAAAGTCTGCTTTAAAGACCAGGGCTTCTGCTTCTCCCTTACACTCTGTGAAACATTCCTGGGCTCTAAAAGTCCATGAGGTGGGGGGAAAGCAAAGAGTTTCTCCCTGCTGATTTGCGCTGATGATGCAATAGGAATTTCACGGACCATTGCGCTGCTATTAAGAAATCACAGCTTTTAATTATTTAATAATGAAATTGTTGAATGGAGACAAGCCATAGCTAATGGAGAAGCAATTGTTCATGAACTCATATGGAGGAGAGAGATTTTGACTCGAGGAAGAAGCCCGTTTCCACCCCCTTCTCCCCAAACAGATATCTTGCCTAGAAGAAGCAGAATTTTTTTTTCTCCTTTCGTTTCTTCTGTAAGTCTGATTAGTGTTTACTTAATGTTTTTAAGTTTTGTGTTTAATTATGGAGATCATGAAATAATCAATGCGAACTAGAGATAGAGCCATTCCTTTAATACTGCGGTTTCCTATCCCCCCACGGTGATGGTGAAAGTCCCTGGCTTTCTAGAGGAATAGAAATGCAGATGTGTAATTGTGAGCCACAATTCCACAGCACCATATCAGCACATTTTAGGATGTTAGACCACAAGTTCTTTAAAAAAAAAAAAGAAAGAAAAGAAAAGAAAAGAAAAGAAAAAAGAATTCCAGAGAGAGGCAAGGGAAGGGCTCTGACCTTCATAGGAACCCAGGAGTCATTCCTCAGAACATTTGAGAGTCTAAACACTAAGAAAATAGAAGTTGTCAAGGTACAAGTGCATGCAGGGAGATGCCCAGAGAACAAAGGAAGAAAAGTTACAAAATAAAGCACAGAGTTGTCATTAAGTGGAATACTCCAGGATAATGATTCACCAAAGTACAGCAATGATGATTTCTGATCTGATATTAAGAGCTCCAAATTTTTTTGCCCTCAAATATTGACCTTGTATTTTAAAGTGAAATGGAGCATAACACCTAGGAATGTGGTTAGAATACACACTAAGAGCCACATTTGGAGCCGTTTAAAATTTGCTCCCGTGTGAATTATAAGGATCTTCTGTTTTTAAAGCATGGCTAAGTATATTCATTTGTGAGATATCCTACAGCCTGATATGCACATATTCATAATTACATATTTGTAAATCTCCAATCCATTTTTGGTAGATCATGAATTAACAGGTCATTTATATTATTGGCATTTATAAGTGAAAGATTTTAAGGGCAGGGAAAAGAAAGGATAGAGAAGTTGAATGAAATAAGAAATTGTTCTGAGTAACTCAAAACAAGGATAGCTGAATCAACATTATTCTTAATGCTTGAGTGATAGAATGGACTTTTTCACATTTAATTGAAGTAGTCTAAATCTTGATTGTATTTTAGAAGTTGAATTATATTCAGCCTTCTTATCAGAACTTCAGATATAATTCTACTTTGAAGATTAAATTCTATTGCAGATTGAGATTTTTTTTTTAATGAGACTATCCAAAAAATCTACAACTGTCTTCTTTGTAAAATGGTAAAATCTCCTGGATATCTTTTTGTTATTGTGGTTATCATAGTTTATTTCTGGAAGGTAAATTCCTTTAGTTATTTTGAGGAATGCAAAGCCATTTCATACTATTCAAATAGCAAATGTCTTTACTATCATAGCATTGCTTATATTTTGAGCACAATTACATAAATATCTCAGAAAGACCCTCATTTCAGGAGCCTTGGCATAACTACATAGAGTTTGGTGTCTCTATTCTGTTTTCTACAACCTAAGCAGCATTTACAAGGCATACTTTTGCTAGTAAAGTCTTCTAAGCTTCAGAAACTCAGAAAAAGATAGTGTTTCTGAGAAACCTTAGAGATCATGTAGGCCAACTCCAACTCCCTCATTTTACAGAACAGGAAAGTATGCCTTGATCTTGAATTCATGTGACTTGAGAAGTTGAAGATTTACATGTAATTCCAATATTCATCTCTATTATAAACTATTTTTCATCTACATGGAAGCAAATAATTTTTATTACATTTGAGATAAAAAGACGATTTGGTAGTTTTTTGTTTGTTTCATTAGCTTACTTCTATTTTTTCCTTTCTTCTTGACATATTTTCTCAGAGACCAAATATTTCTTTATATAAATTTTAGATAGAGATTGATGTCACTTAACAAAGCTTTGTGTCTAACTTGTCGACTTTCTTGAGTTCCTTTATGATGCAAAAAAATGTTTTCTTCATAAATTGAAAAGATCTATAACAATGAATTGGTTGAATTAGTGGTTTAAGGAACCAAACAGCTGTATAGTATTTGTCTTTTTCTCATCTACTGAAGTTGCCTTTTGTGCTGTGAAGATCAACTTTGTAAATAAAATAATTTAAAGATCATGATGAATTATTTTTAGAAGATAATATTTTGAGGCAAAATTTTAATCCCTAAAATTCTGATGAATTTGGAATGAAG
Source organism: Monodelphis domestica (assembly GCF_027887165.1). Lineage (NCBI taxonomy): Eukaryota > Metazoa > Chordata > Mammalia > Didelphimorphia > Didelphidae > Monodelphis > Monodelphis domestica. Next base: position 690,531,558 of record NC_077227.1, on the reverse strand, counting down.
TAGAGACAGTGATTAATTTTATGAATATTATAATTGATTTATTTTTTAATCTGTAGGGTTTTATTGTTGTTGTTTTTTTTAATTAAGCCAAAGAAAGTTGAGAAAATGTTGCTAAACATGAAAGATAGGAATTAACTTTTCCCTAAGTTTCTCTAGTCTCTACTGTTTGAAAGAATGGGGCGCACCAAATGTTTGAGAGATATAATTAGACAGCTTTCTGCTATGATTTTGACAATGATATTGAGAGCATTGTACCTACTCTGTTTCTGTATTCCTTTAGGGAAGATCATATATATGAACACTAGAGGGCAGTAAAGCTCTTCCCTAACTTGCTGTCCCTGGCCCATCTGCTTTCCAGGGCACCATGAAAAGACGTTTTGTTACCACCAGCCTGGCTGGCCCTCTCAGGAGAGACAGAATTCAATCTAGCTGTGGTTCAGGCTAATGCTCAGGCAGTTTGTCAGGATTAACATCTTTCTAGTCCGTGGATCTCTTTACCTTCAACATCCTATTACCTACCACCTTTGGAGTTCACTGGAAAGTTTGGGCATCCTGGAACTTTAGATTGGTTGAGGAGGGGGCACAGCTGGAATCTAGGTGGAAAATAAATAGTGGTGGTTTTCCCTTAAGCCTTCATTTGGGAGAGATTTTCCCAGCACATTCTTTTGTAAAAACAGCATAATTTGCAGATCCAGAAGGGAAGGACTAGCTAAATAAAAGAAATACAGTTGAAAATACGAGGATGTTTGTTGTCAGTCTAATCATCTCATTTTCTAATCCTCTTATTGGCCATCGTTTCAAGAGATTTTGAAGACTCCTAGAAGAATCATTGAATTTTCAAAGAGAACAGTTGTTAGATCCTTGGTAAACACTTGGTGGATATGAGATTTGAGTGTAATAGTAAATAACTATTGGTTTCAAACCATTTCTGATATTGCTATGCAATAAAACAATTTAGCAAGAGCTCACATCTTAAATGAGGCATATCCTCAGTCCTGAATTTGCGAGGATCATTTGTTTTTCCCTTGGTGTTAGAGACATTGCTATGTATAATTCAATCATACATTTATGGATGCTGCTGTCATTGTTGGGATAGTTTCATAAAAGTTCTGAATGAGTACGTATGGAAATTCATATTAACACAAGGTCATAAATATAAGAAAAGCTCTATTTTTTGACGCATTGTCTTAAGTAGGTATTTATTTATGTGTATATTTGTTGGTGTATTTTAAACTGAGAAAATAGTTCTCCCCAGAGAATTGGTACAGGAGTTCATCTGAGTTCTTTACTGTGTTGGAATAGATAGTGAGTTGATGTAATAGAAATCAATGTAAATGGATTATGGGAGTGAGTATTAAGTAACTGAGTAGAAAATAAGACTGAGTGATTTGTAAACCGACTGCTTCTTTGCTGGGCATTTTATTTAACGGAAAAGTACAAACTTATTTTCATCCTTTTACAGAATAAGGACTTGTGAGTGATGTCAGTTTGAAAGCTCCTGAACAAACTTTCAGATTCACTTAATTAGTCATCAAAGGTCTGGTTTTACAGCTTTCCTTCTTGTTTTATATTTCCCTAACTAGACATTTGCTAAGTTTTATTCCAACTCTAACATTCTATGATTCTGCCTCAATGATCCCATCAAAGAAAGACTATTTCCATGTAGTTGAAATTCTTTTGGCTGGGCTGATCTGGCCCTGGAACTTGAAGGCATTTGTCGAGTTCATAAAGGGTATCAAATGCTGGTACTATTCTATTTTCCTCTAATAAGATCACATATCAGGAGCTTTCAATAACTTGAAAGCCAATGGATTTCTTTCTATGCTTTGTACATAGTATGCATTTAATAAGTTCTTCTTGATTCATAAATTACATTTTTTGCATTCCACTTACAATTATTTTAACAATTCTAACTTTTCAGATTGTCTCCTCACTCTAAAAAATATAGAATAATATGATATAATTGGTCTGTATGCTAGGAATGTCTACCTCATTTCTGTCTAGGGAAATTTTAGGCTGCCTCCTCTACTAAGTCCTCCTTAGTGTTCCCTATCATTAATTCCTAACATTGCCATGATCTTTCCATCCTCTGACTCTTCAAAATGCTCCAGATCTCCCTCATGCTGTCATGTTCTGCACTCAAATTATGGATGTGTGTATATGTGTCTTCTACCCTACCAGATTATTTGATTGTAAACTTCTTGGGGCTAGTAACTCTGGCTTATTTTTCTTTATATTTCCCCCAGTACAGAACACAGGATTTTAGAGAGAGTGGAAATTTACTTAAATTTTTTTAATGCATTACAAGCATGAATTCTTTCCATCACAATGAATATTTGTGAATTATCTTCTTTCTTAACATCTTTACCTCCTCTCTTTTAAAGTCAGACTCTCCATGGACCCCCAATCTGGGGCAGCTAGGTGATAGACATTTCTAGAGATAGGAGGTCCTGGGTTCAAATGTGAGCGCAGACACTTCCTAATCTGTGTGATGCTGAGCAAGGTACTTAACCCCAAGTTCCTAGCCCTTACTGATCTTCTACCTTGAAATAGTCACCCAGTATGGATGATAAGAGGAAGAGAAGGGTTTTTTTTTAAAATAAAATCAGACCATTGAAATTTACTGTTCTTTGAATTAAATTATCCCCAGGATATCAAAATGCCTTGAAGATTATTTTGATCTGATGTTTTGTTTTAGTTCTTAGACATTGCTAAAAGTAGAAAAAATATGATAAAAGAAAAGAAAAAGTATCCATACCTATAAGGATTGGAGGACACACTTCTCTGTGTGTCTGGTTCCTGAAATGATTTATTTTCCATTTGTGTGATAGAGACCTAAATTGTGGCCACATGAATGGCAGAAAATGGTCATTTTACATTATCTCATGCCACAGAAGTTACTATTGGACATACATAAAAAAGAGCACAAATTCCTTCCATGGATAAATGGAATTTCCTTTTTTCCCCTTTCTCTTTTTTTCCTTCTTTTTTTTCCCCTCTCCCAGAAGCAGTCTCAAGATTTTGGAGGCATTTTACTGATTTCTTCCACTGATTTTGAAGGGACAGAAAATGGGCAGGAACTAAAAGCGCCCTTTTATTCTATAGAAGAAAAATTTTCACTCTAGGGAATTGAAGTGACTTGCCTAAGTTTCTCTGTATAGAGGTATGATAAATTCAGGTCTTCTGGATCTAAATCCAAAGCCTTTTCCAGCATACTACTGGGTCCTTGGGGCAGATCATTGAAGTAGTATATCTGTGACAACTAACTCTATCTATGAAATGTGATGTTAAGTATTTCCCAATACTACTATGAAAAGGATTAAACATTAACCAGTGTACTCTTAGGTAAGACATTTAACTTCTTTGGTTGGTCCTTGTTTTTTACTATATAAAGTAAGGAAATTCATTTATTTGATCTCTAAATGTCCTTTCAACTTTAATAGTCTTTCTTATTAACTGATCCTTGTGGATAATAATCAGGTTTACTCTAGCACTGTGTAGGTTGAGTCCATTGCAAAACAAGCAGCACCACCACTACAAAAAACAGTAACACCCCTCTCTCTGTTTACTTACATCTATCTATTTAAATTATTCCATAAAGTAAAGTGATCTATTCCTTCTGCATATAAAGTATTCAAGAGTCAGTTGGTTTTAAAGAGGATTATTGCCTTTGAAAAATGACTCCTCCTTTCATTTCCATTTTCAAATATTCATTTCACTGTGAGGTTGAGATGTTACATTACCCAGTTAAATATAGTTTTGGAAAAGTTTATCCAGCAATTACTAGTATTTGATGTTGAGACATTTACCCAAAGGTTAAAAAAAAGAAAAAATTACATTGTCATAAGTGGTACAGTAGATTGAACACTGGACCTAAAGTTGAGGTCAAATCCAGCCTCAGACATTTACTAGGTGTGTGACCTGGGACAAGTCACTTTTCACTGTTTGCCTTGGTTTCTTCATCTATAAAATGAGATAGAGAAGGAAATAGTGAACCACTTTGGTATCTTTGCCAAGAAAACTGTTAAAAGAGTCATGAAAAGTCAGGCATGACTGTAATGACTGAACAACAATATAGATGAAATAATTAATCTCTTAAAACATCTTCATTTCAAGTAAATTCTTTTCTGTTTTCTTTTCTTTTTTTTTTAATCCTTACCTTCTATCTTAGAATTTATATGAAGTAACAATTTCAAGACAGAAAGGCAGAGAAGAAAAGTAAGAGAAGGGTAAGGGTTTGGCAATTAGAGGTAAGTGACTTGTCCAGGGTCACACACAACTAGGAAATGTCTGAGCCCAGTTTTGTACCCAGGACCTCCCATCTCCAGGCCTGCCTCATTATCTGCTGAACAATCTAACTACCACACCTCTTGTTTGTTTTCAAGGTGACTGTTGCCTGAAATGATATGAAAAAAATCTAAAAAGTAACCATTTAAACGTGTGAGATAACCATAAGCATGCCAAATTTATCACAATTATATATATGTAATTATTCATTCATAGCCTAATAAGTGATTTTGTATAAATAGATTTTTCCTACAAAATCGTCATTAACATTTATATAGTACTAAAAGGTTGGCAAAGTTTCTTGTCAGATATTTTCTCTCTTGAGGCTGAAATAATTTCCTCACAATTTCTCATCTGTAAACCACCTTGAGTAACTTTTACTAATCTAAAAGTCTTGAGAAAGAAGCTTTGATTTGAATAATCCAGTGTGGCTGAGTGAGATTCTCATGGTCTGGCTTCTCATCTTAGACCTCTGCTGTATGTGAGCATTCAGCTCCACATAGGATGGTTTCTTATTCCACAATTTAAATATTTTGGCAATATATCTCCCAGTAATAAGCTAGTCCTATGAATTGTATTAGTGGAAAAGTATTATATTAAAAGGCAGCAAGAAACAGAGTGATATGGTAGAAAAATAATTCAATTCTAAAATTCTAAATTCTAAAATAATTATCTTTCAGTTTTTTCTAACTGAGTAACCAGTGTGGAAGTCATTTAACTTCTATGAGCCTCATTTATAAAATGGAGATAATAATTATTCTAAATAACTCCTAAAGTCATCATGGATATCAAGATATTTGTAAAAACCATTATGAATGATAATTGATTTTAACTCAAAAAAATATAAGCTCCCGTGATCATCATATTCTGATTTAGCTACAAGCAAATCTCTAAGATTGTAAATTGAAGGTTTGTCCATCTGCATTGGCAGAAGGCTGTTTTCCCTGTGGGAAGCTCCCTTCCCTAAATGTGGCCAGGTGACCCAATCTATCCATACAGTGCTGGACTGTAGTCAGGAAGATCTGAATTCAAATTTAACCTCAGATACTTATTAGCTGTGAGACCCTGGACATGACAAATAGTCTCTGCTTACTTCAGTTTCTTTAACTGTAAAACTGAGATAATTATAGGACCTACTTCCTAGGATTGTTGTGAAGATAATGTAATATTTGTGAAACTCTTAGCACAGTGTCTAGTCCAAAGCACTAAAATGTTTGTTTCCTTTATTCTTTCCTACATGGAAATAATCATAGACTTGGGCTTTATTTATTAAAAAAAAAAAGGTTTCTGACCAAAGCTTTGAGATGGATAATGAGCGGTATGGTTCAATGGATACTAAGCTGGCTTCAGAGTGAAGATAATATAAATTCAGTTTTGTCTCTGACATATGGTGGTTATTTGACTCTAGATAAATCATTTAACCTTTTAGTACCCCATGCAGTGCTATAAGGTCATAAAGAATATGCAAATCTACATATTAAAGAGACTTTCCTTACCTGGGAGTTCCCTACACCAGTAGAATTAAAGGTCCTGACCAAAAACAAACCAGAATATTAAACAGTGAGGAGTGTGAATTAGGAAGATGATTTTTACAGATGTATGAAGGATAGATTGAAAAGAAAAGAGAATGATGTTAGGGAATTTGGTTTAGGAGAGTCATATAAAAGAATAACACTATTGATACTGAAATAAAATATTTAATTTTTCTATGTACTGGTGTTACTTGCAAAGATAAGAAAACAAAATAAAAAATCTGCCAAAAATAATGGCAGAAGTATCAAAAGAGAAAGTTTTCCTTTATATATATATATATTATATATATATATATATATAATATATATATATATATATGAAAATGTGTGATGAGGCCAACTGGCCCGGGTGGGTATCGAAACATTAGACAAAGTCAGGATATTTCAGGATGCTTTATAAAATTTGTTAATTGCAATTTGACAACCTGGAGCATTGGGACAAAAATGAGATGAAATTGAAAAAATAGAGATGTAAAGTCCTACATTTAGCTTAAAGGGGGAAAAATTACTACTACAAGCTGGAGATTTGTAGTCTTAGTGAGAGATGATGAGGGTCTGGACTAAGATGGTATTAGAGCCAGTGGAGAGAAAGGGATAGATCTGAGAGATATTGTGAAGGTAGAGATAAGCTGCCTTGAACATTTATTAGATATTGCAGGTAAGATAGAGGAATAAATTCTAGATGATTCTGAGGTTTAGGAGTGGCAGGCATTTGAGAGAGGTAATAAGTAAAGTTTGAGATATGCTGGGTCTAAGGCAAAACTATTACTTTATATAGAACTTCAATCTAGATCTGTATGAACTTTTCCTTTTGGTTTTGGGTATACTAACAGGAATGTGGCAGAATTTAATTCAGTTCAGCAAAAAGTTTTATGAAGGCATTATAGTAGGAACTGGGGACATAAAAATAAAATACATCTTCCATTTTCTCCTTAATAGCCTGTCAATTATTGGAAATCAACTGGCATTTATTAAGCATGGATTATGTGTCACATACAGGGGATACAAAGAAAAGCTAGAAGATACCCAACCCTCAATGTTCTTTCTAACATTCCCAAGCCTCCCTCCACCTAAGTTTTATTTCCAAGCTTAGGTGGGTCTCCATAAGGAATGGTTTACAGACCTGCCCCAGTCAATCACCTTATATACCTGAAACCTTCCTCTGGATCAGATCCATCTTCTCTAAGTAACACCCAGGCTTTACTCAATCCTCTTGGTGGTCAGCCTGGAACAGAAAAATAGTAGCACCTTTATGAGACAATAAGATATAATATCATAGAATTAGAACGAGAATTTAGCAGAATTTTAGGTAGGAAGTTAGAAAACATCTAGTCCAATTTTCTCAATTTACAAATGACAAAATTTTGATCTAGGAAATGTAAATGATATGCCTAAGGTCACAGAGTAAGTAGCAGATCTGAGATTCAAACACAATTCCTGTCTTTTATATCACATCCTGCTCTTAATGGAACCGGAAAAGTGTACTTTAGGTTACATTACCATGTTGATTCCCATTTAAACTACTTTTTTTCAGACTTATTACTTAACCAGGTAAATATCTGTCTTTATTTAGTATTGCAGATACATAGCCCTAGCCAGTGTCTTCTTCACAGATTTTCATAGATAAATATATAAACTAGGAGCAGTTTAAAGGGAAACTTTCAACCTTGATACTTCTGCCAGAAAATCATTTTTTTTTACTTTGTTTCCCTGACTTTGAAAGTAACACTGGCATAGATAAAAATAAAGTATTTTATTTCAGTAGCCACAGTGTCACTCTTTTACTTAACAGAAATATAATAGAATTTCCTTTCTGTGTGAGTTTCAGTGTATAAATTAAAAAAAAGAAATATTTTAAAATATTTTCCAATCTTCTAAACATAAAAGAGGCATTATCCTTCATATAATTATTTTTACTGAGTCATCAAATTTTGGAGTTTTAAAGAAACTTAGGTATTAATTGATCTGGATTTTCTGAGGCATGAATTCTTGATATAGATTGGATTTGAGTCTTGTCACCATCATCATCCCACTTCGCTGTATCATTCTACCTCATAAGTTTGCAAAATGAAGATGCTTCAATCTACCCAGTTGTGAACATGGATAGAAAATGGTTGCAATACTGTGCCTAATTAAGAAAGCCAAGAACTGAGGTTGGTATAAAGGATCACCATATTTTCACTTATAAAATCGATTAGGTATCTTCTAAGACCCTTTCTGTCTAAAAATTCAAATTGTAACAGTCTACATTCTTGTATTATATAGTCTTACAAATGCTGTCATGCAGTTTTAAGCTGAAGCTTAAATACAGGGTATTTTTTGAGATACCCTGTATTATAAGATTCCTTTGGCTACAAAATTCTATGGTTTATATTTTAACTTCCTAACTTCTATGGTCTCTTTCAGATCTGGTATCCTATATTTAAGTTTTCTTCAATTTTAAATAATATATGCTATGTTCAAACATTCTATGTATTATAATTTCTTCCTTTTCTAATATTCTAGATTTTATGATCCATTCTAGCTCTAATTTTTTTTGTTTTAAAGTCTATTCTTGCTCTAAAATTCTTCAATTTTGAATATCTATTTGTACATATATATTTTCCCCCATATATCCTTTAGGAGAAGTACTAGATTATGAATAAAGAGATCAGTTTGATATCTGCTTTGATACTAATTTGCTTTGGCCCTTAATTCCCTTTTCTTTTAAATGAAGAGATTTGACTCCATAGATCAAGTGTGCTTAAATTGAGTTCTATGAACTTATTTTCTTTACTTTTTTAATATCTTTATTTCAAAATAATTGATTTCCTTTATAATCCTACTTATTTTGTTCTATAACTTTAAAATCATATTTTTGAGAAGGGGTCCATGGACTTTACCTGACTGCCAAAAGGATCCAACACACACACACACACACACACACACACACACACACACACAAATTTAGAAACTGGCATAGATAATCAATAAGGTAAAGCTCTGATATTTTATTATGGTATAATTTAGGGCCCAATCACATCTATTTGGAGTAGTTTTTGTCAGAGCTGTTGACTATTTTACTTTCATTCATTGAAATCTTAAGCAAAAGATGGTTTCTCATCTTACAGTGATAATCACAAGTTTCCTGTTAATATCTGGGTGTTTCCCCCTTTAAAATGTGCTAATAATTTGTAATTTTGATTAATCACGTCTACACTATTACAAACATTAGAGTCTCTCTATTCAACCCTCCTCAGCTGTAAACGCTGGATCATTCGTCAGTAGGCATTAGTGTTCTCTTGCAGGCTGAGAGCTGTGTGTCTTTGAAATGCAAGGCAGCTCATGCAGAATCATGTCAGGCCTCCCACTACCCCATTCCCATGCTGTGCTTTATGAGCCAAAGAATCTCCTGCTTTAGAGTTTACCGAGAAGCACGTCTTCTATCCTTTTCTTACCTGGCATGCAATTTCTAGACCATTTTCTCTTATGTGAGGGGGGAAAAAACAGCTTTAGGTAGACTGCAGAATTCTATCTCCTTAATCGAGCTCTGCCTGGTTTCTCGCTGATAAATCTGGGGAGGTATAATGGATTTGGCTTGGAACTAAAAATCAAAAGGTCTAGATTCTAATTCTGATGCTGCTAGTAACCAGCTGTATGACTCTGGGCAAGCCATTTTATCTAATTTTTCTGATGTGTAATATTAGCAAGTTGAATCAAGAAGATACCTTTAGGGCTAAATGTGTATGGTTCTACAACTTACATAAATCTCTTAACAAAATTGTTTTTCTAAACAATAATAGCTAGTATTTACAGAACGCTTTAAGATTTACAATATACTTTATTGCAAAAGTCACATTTGAACATCTGAACAATTCTATGAGCTAGGTGCTATAATTCTCCCCATTTTATAGATTAGTAAACTGAGATGTGGAAAGATTGCATATCTTGCTTGGGGTTATACAGCTGGTGAATAACTGAGGCAATCCTGATCTTTTTTTTTTTTGACAAGTTTAGAACTTTCTCTAATGTCTCTAATGGCAGTTTGGTAGTGAATTGAATTAAAACTTAGCCTTTAAGCACCTTAGTAGCTTCATGACATAACTTCTGTTTCCTTCAGCATTCTCTTTTGTAAAATGAGAATAATATAGTACCTACCTACCAGGATTTCTATAAAGATCAAAAGAAATCATAATTGGAAAATACTTAAGCATATGCCTGGCACATAGTAGGTGATATCTAAACATTAGCTTTAATTATCATGAATTAAATGTTGATGCTTCAAGGGATGTGTGGAATATTTGAAAAATAATGGACCAGAAATGAAGAAAAAACTGTATTTTAGACTGGTTCTGCTCTCAAGTAACTTTGAATTTTTACAAACTTTTATTTAAACATCTTCTATCCCTAATCTTTTTTTTTTTACTATTGTTGGCTTTTGGGAAAGAGACCCATTGTTAAAATGTAGCAGATCTTTAGGGCAACCAACCTTCCTGTTCTGTCATCTTTAATTAATTACTTGAATAAGCTAAATCTAAAGGAAAAAAATGAACCTCCTAAAATTGCCAACCTAATAACATGTTACATAGGTGACTTCTGGTTTGTTTACCAGATGTTGCCACTAATAATAAAAAATTCACATTTATTTTTGATGTTTTGAAATTTGCAAAGTACTTTACATATCAATTTAGCAGTACAGAAATAAATGATAAACAACTAACTGATAGAGTAAAGGAGTTAAGGCCAAAGCTGAAAGGCAACTCTAAACAGATGTTATATCAGAATATTAGAGATGTTAGAAGCTAGAAGATTCATTAGAAAACAATGTTCTAAGTGGAAAATAATCTTAGAAAGCTGAATGTTAGTGGTAGAAGGGAACTAATGAAGAGTCATTAGAATCAGTAGGAAACAGACATTAGAATGTTGGAATATCTAATTATAGAGCTGGAAGGCGCCTAAGAGAACTTTTAATCCAAGTCCCTCATCCAAAGGATGGGGTAACTAATTTGGACAAGTGTCCAAAATAAGGTGAGAAGTGAATAATCTACCTTTGAACTACTGAAAGTTAATTATATCCCATATATCAGTGTGCCCAATTATTAAAGAATAGCCATCTAGAAAGTATTCTAGATTCAAGTGATAGGTGATGTTTATTTCTAAGTTCCAACTTAGAGGGATTTTTATAATTTTTGTAGATTTAATGATTTTTTAATGCAATATGGCTCTTTCACTCTAGTTTGGCAAAAGAAAAAGTCATTTTTCTAAGTTTGTGTTTGACTTCTTTAAATACAGTGGAGTTCATCATTTTCCTCTTTTAGCTCCTTTCATAATTCCATGATTTACTGATTCCTGGATGTCTTTTCTCCTGTGATTGTACAGATAAATAGTATATGGATGACCAGGATTTCATTTTCTACAACGTATTCATATAACAACTTAAAAAAATACAGGGAAAAAAAGTAAGACTTCAAAACACTACAGTCAGTCTTAATAATAGCTCATATTTCTACATGGCTTCACGGTTTGCAAAACACTTTCTTCACAACAATCTATCAAGATAGGGAGTGGGATTGTTATTAGATACATTTTATGACTGAGGAAACTAAAGATCAGAGAAGTGTAATATCCTGTCCAAGGTCATTTCTCTTCAAATACAAACAATAGATCAAAAGTCACCCTGATAACCCATAGTACCATAATCTTCACCAAACTTAGAGATGGAAGGAACTTTAAAACTCACCTAACTTGACCTCATATGGAAGAAGAGGGAGCCAAATAATTTAAAAGAATTTATTATGCATTTATTCATGTTGTTATTCTTGATATTACTGAGAGAAATAAAGCAATCCATAATTACAATGGTAGCTAGGTGGTTCAGTGGATAGAATGCTGGGCTTGGAATAAGGAAGACTAATCTTCCTGAGTTCAAATCTGGCCTCAGAAAATTTCCAGCTGTGTGTCCCTGGGCAACTCTCTTCATCCTTTTTATCTCAATTTCCTCATCTGTAAAATGAGCTGGAGAAGGAAATGGGAAACTATTCTAGTATCTTTTCTCATAAAACTTCCCAAACAGAGTCATGACTGAACAACTCAAGAATAACATTTACAACATTGGATCTCACACTCATATTTGGAAAGCGTCTCTGAGGCTACATAGTCCATATCCTTACCTAAACAGGAATTTTCCCTACAATATAACTAAAATGTGGTAATTAAACCACAGCATCTACTACATCAACAACAATCATACTAATAATATCTAGTAGTTATATAAGATTTACAAAATCCTTTGCATATATTGTCTCATATGATCTTTATAATAATTGTTTGAATTGATATTATTCCTTCTAGTTTACAGAAAAGGAAACCTTCCAGTCCCTCCAACCCCTCTCTCTTATTGGATGGCTTCTCCTTGAACCCACATTCCAAGAGGGCACCTCTGTCAGCCATATTTTCATTTCTTGCCACTCTTCAATCTGATCTTATCTGTCATACCCCCCCACAAGACTGGATATATATTTCCCCCTAATCTCACCTTTCCAGCTTCCTTATTGAAAATAACTTCCTTAAAGCCAGGAGGTGGTTATTTTATAATAATATATATACATATATTATTATTATTATTACTATTATTGTCTAATGTTAGTCTGGCACTTAATAATTCCTTAATATGTACTTATTGACTTGAAAGACTGAGGAAAATTATATGACATGTCTAGTCAAATAGCTGCTTTAATCTGAGACAGTATACTGAAAACTCAGATCTTCCTGATGCCAAGTCCACTCTAGTCTCTCTCTTCAGGGCCACCTTGTTACCATCTCTCAGCTATTGCCTAGTGAAGAGTAACTAAAAGCCCTCAGTTTTCCCCCACCACCCATATGTATCATTGTCTAGCCAGGAAGCTAGGTTTCTCGGTGGATGGAGTGCAGGACTTGGAGTCAGGAGGATTCATCTTTCTTAGTTCAAATTCTAACTCAGATATTTTCTTACTGAGTGACCTATGCCAAGTCACTTAACTCTGCCTCAGTGTCTTCATCTGTCAAATGAACTGGAGAAGGAAATGATACACCACTCTAATATCTTTGCCAAGAAAACCCTAAGTGAGAGTTAGACATGATGGAAAAATAACTAACAACTAGTTACATTTTCCTCATCTTGAACTTGTGAAGTGGATTTGTTTCAACCAAATGTGATGAAAAAAAGTACTTATGTATGTGTATATATACATTTATACATGCATATACATGTACACATATGGAAACATCCCTATAAACATGCACAACTATAATTATTTTAATTAAAAATCACCAATTTTAATCTAGTCTATCATTTTGAATTGTAGAGGTCTTTTTGGTATCTTTAATCTCATAAATTGATCTCATTTATAAATCTTTCATAAATGCCATGTCTTTAATCTCTCTCTTTCTCTCCTCCTGTGTGTTTGTGTGTGTGTCTACTGTTATATACAGAGAATTGTTATGGAAGTTAAAAAGACGAGATAACATATGGTTCTTGACGAGTTGATAATAATTTAGGAAATAGATAAGAAAATGTGCTGACTGAGATTCAAAGTAGAAAAAAAAACCCATTACCGTTTTGTTGAGGTTAAATGAGGTTGCCTAGATATTTTAGCTTATGAATGGCATTTTAATTGATGGGTAGCAATTCTGTAGGTAAAAGAAAAGAGTGAAGAAAATTATAGATATGAGGAGCAAGAAGAGCAGAGAAATGAAGACCAAAAAATACTAGCTACTGCACTGGTGTAGATTTCAAAGCAGAAAAAGAGTTAGTTGGTGAAGTGCTGAGCAAGGTACCTGGAATCAGAAAGTCTTGAATTCAATTCTACCCTCAGACACTCACTAGCTATGTAATCCTGGGCAAGTCACTTAATCTTTTCCTGTCTGAGGGTCCTTATCTGTAAAATTGGGATAATATTACCATCCTTCCAGTATTGTTATTAGGTAAAAATAAAACAATATTGTAAGGCACTTTAACAACATTTCTCCCCTTTTTTACCTGCTAATTTAATGTCTAAAAACATTTTTCCTCATAGTATTGTGTTCATGGTAATACCTGCATTTTATGCATGTGGAAATTGAGGGACATGTAGTTAATGTAATTTCTCCTGGATGATCCACCTAAAAAGAGAGGGAGCTAAATATAATAGTAGTGGTAGTAGTAATAGCAGTACTAGCAGCAGCAGCAGCAGCAGCAGTAGTAGTAGTGGTAGTAGTAGTAGTAGTAGTGTATCAGTAGTAGTATTAGTAGTAGTAGTAGATAAGTTAAATCTGGACATATGATATAAAAAACAAATTGTAGAGGGTCTTTTTAAACCCTTATCTTCCATAAGAAGAGTGGTAAGGGCTAGGCAATAGGGGTTAAGTGACTTGCCCAGGGTCACACAGCTGGGAAGTGTCTGAAACCAGATTTAAAACCAGGATCTCCCATCTCTAGACCTGTCTCTCAATCCATTGAGCCACTCAGCTGTCCCTTGTAGAGGGTTTTTAATAATTGACTAAGGAAAACATTTTACTAATAAGGCAACAAGGTGCTACTGAAGATTTTTGAGCTGAAGAATGATACAACCTGATCTATATTGAAAATGTTGGTATCATCTTTTTAAAATATATCCATGATTTTATGTGAAACTTAATGAACCATGACCATTCATTGTTATTCAGAGGATGTTACATTGCTCTCTGTGGACTCTCAATGGTGAGCAACCTTCATAAATTAAGCTAGTTGGGATGCTAACTGTAGTTATACCAGTGATACCCTATACTTGAGGATGCTCTCTTCAAGCTGAAGCTGAATTTCTCAGAAAGCTGTATTAAGGATTCAGTTCACATCGTATCAGATGTGAGAAATTGCACTAATACAACTTTAATTTTCAAATCAAATTGAACAAGAAATGAGTTTGGCTGAAATAATCAAGTCTATTGCAGAAGTGCCAACCCTGATGCTTACTGAGATGTGACAGTCCCTTCTTGCTATGACCTTGTATTGGAGGGATGTTTAGATGGAGGTCGAGAAAGGTGTTGGCTGCAATTATTCCATCTCATCCTCCCAATCAGATTTCTTAGGGAATTCTCAGCAGCATATCTCTATCTGACTACACACAAAGATCATGTCATCTGCTATCCCTATAACTGCCTCTACTATAGCCACACTGTTACTTGGGTGCCATTTCTGCTGACCTCCTTTAATAAAAGTGGTTCTGTCCTTATGAAATTTGCTTTTATACTTAAATTAGGCTGTTATAGCTTTAAGCTAGCACTGCTGAATTGATTCAAGGATTCCAGAGTAGTTTGGGCAGGACCCCCAGGGGCCACAAACAGTTGCCTTCCTGAATATGAGAGTATAATATTCAATTTGCTAATCATCTGTTTAGTGAGGTCCCCTTGGATGCCTCAGCATGATGTGGAGGCAGCTCTAGGTTATTAAAGGCTAGACCAATAGATATCATGGTTAGATAGTTCCTACCTATCTAAAAAGCACTGGGCTACTTATTAGAGTATTTGCCTGTCTCCTAAGGATCATTAACCTAACAATGTTTTGAGAGGCTCAACACCAGGTTTGATTGAGGGTGATGGATGCTTACTCTATATCAAATCTCAGATACTTCTACCAAGTGGTAGAGGAATTGAAATATGAATCAAAGCAGGAATGCTTCCATCAATCAAATCTCACCCCTTTGGAAATCCTAAAATTAAATATATGTGTATATATGTATTATTTATAATTTTATTTATCATTATCATTATAATATTATTATTTATAAATATATATATATTTAAGTAGAGCTTGAAGTAATTTTCAGGATAATCCAGTATAAGTAACATTAGCTCTTAAATTAGGAGACCTACATTCAAATTCTTGCTCTGATATTTAACAATTGTGATGTTGGACCAGTTACTTTATTGTTGGGGCTTCTTTTTTGTTCTTCTATAAAAATGAGGGGCTTAGAATAGTTTACTCCTATGATCCCTTCTAACTCTGAATCTTATTCCTTATACCAGTATAATCATAGGTCTAGTCCCTTTCCTTTTCTACATATCTCCATTTTACAAATGTGAAAACTGAGGGTCAGAGAGTTCAAGTATTTCTCCAAGATCATCCATCTAGAAAGTGGGGTAGCCAAAATTCAAATCAGTTTTGACATCTATTGCTTTCTCCTCCTTCACATATTGTGCATATTAGAAGCTAGATCAGAGGTAGAACAAAACACAAATTTATTGATTCCATAGTTTGCTTCCTTGAAGAGCATCAGCAAAGCTTATTTCTAGAATTTTCTTGATGATAAAGTGCTAGAGAGCACAGTTTTTCCAACAATACACACTTTTCCAACCTAGTAAGTATGTCCCAATTAATGTAAACATACTTTGAAATCTAATTCAAATACAGTGACCTTATTATTTTTAATTATTTCATTGAAATGGTTTAAACTATTACACATTTTACTTTTCATCATAAAATGAGTTGTGTAGCTCATTCTCATTGGGTGACACTGGGCAAGTCATTAAATTTCTTTGGTCTCAGTTCCTTCAGGAATACATGAGTGGCTTAGGTTCAGTGATTCCCAAGTTCTTTACCAAATGGAAATCTGAGATCTACAATTGAATGGTTACATAATCTATTATTTCAAATAATAATTAATACTTAAATATAACATATTACATTATTTAGGAACATGAACATCAATATCAACATTAAATTACCACTTATTGAGTTTCTAGTACTTATATTCTGCAAGAAGAAGGGAAGAAATAAATACAATCATTTAAATTATGATCTTTATTAAAATGTCTGTCAGATACATGGTTCTTAGCTAGGCTTGGCATCCAGGGTTATTAATATATTGTTCAGAACATTGTAAGATGACTGGATATAGTCCAGGAGGTGAGGTTAGGGGTCCATGGACTTGGCTAAGGAAAAAAAAACCTTTATTTTAATTGTCACTTTCAAATATTTAAAATCATCATATTGAGAAGGGGTTTGTAGGTTTCACTAGATTGGCAGCACACAATGCAAGCAGACACACGTACACAGAAAGAATTCTTGGTCTAAGTATAAAAGACAAATGATAAAATGATAAAAGACAGTTTATCGTTGAATGGTCACTGTGTGTGTATGTGTGTATGTGTGTGTGTGTATAGATACATATAAATTATTTCTGAAGTCTTTCATTTCCTCACTTGTAAATTAGAGTAGTTGAATTTGTTAAAATATAATGTTCTTTCTAGTTCTTAAACTAATCTTCTGTAGTAAATTTCCTACCAAATATATAATAGAATTTGATAGGGGCTTTAAGCAACTTGGTCAACGTTCTGTGAAAACTTCAAGAACAAAAATATCATTTTCTTTCAGAGGATGTCAAGAAAGACTACATGGAGAAGAAGGTACCATCAGAGTTGAGTTTTGAGGAAATATAAGGACTTCAGAAAATTAAAACAAAACAGGAAGGAAGTTACAAAAGTACTAGACAGAAGAGAATAACACAAGGACACAGAATTCAGAGTTTTCCAATTTGGTTGGACTAAAGATGACATGAAGTGAAGTGGTAGAAAAAAATCTAAACAGGTAGAATGGAGCAACTTTATATCAGAATTTGAAGGCTAGAGTAGGGAGTATAAACTGAACTCCACAGGCAATTCCAAAGACAAATGAATAATCTTATTAGAGAAGGTTGAACAAGACATGCATTAGGAAGATTATTTGAATTGTATGTGAATGAAGATTTGGAAAGATGGTAGAATTGAAGCAGGGAAACCATTTAAGGATCTGTTATGATATTCTAGAAAAGTTGGCATATGGGTGAAAACTAAAGTGATTGTAGAATGGGACAATAAAAGTAAAATAAGTTTTGGAGGTATAAACTCCAGAACTGGGCAACTATATAGCTATGGGGATGACATGGTATGTCCCGAGGAATCAAGTACTTATGTTATAGACTGACGTGTGCCCTTCCAGTTTACTTTGTTTTAGCATCAATAAAGCATAACCAGGATGGAAAAATTGATTAAAAAATGGACAGATAGATAGATATAGCTAAATGAGTGGATGAGTAGATAGAAGTATTGCTGTATAGATGGTTGAGGGGAAATAGATATATCAATAGATAGATATGAAAATGGATATGTCTATGAATGGATGGATAGATGCAAAGTATGATGGTAAAGTTGAAAGAACCCTGCACTGGACAACAGGGGAAATGGTTAAATATATTTGTGTGGCTTTGCTAAATCAATTTGCTTTCTGAAGCATCAAGAAATTAAACTAAGCAGCCTATGAAGTTTCCTCCAACTTTTATATCCTAAGCCCTATCCAGCCTTAATATTCTATATTCTAACATCTCTTTACAGAACTATCATGGAATAGGATTCTGTTTGATAGCCATGATCATATCCAACCCTTCCTCTCATTTTTCATCCCTCATGATTTATTTTGCCTTTTAATTGTTACTCATACTGAAAACTATATAGATTTGGAATTTTAAGAGATCTCAAGGTGTATCTATTCCAGGTTTTTTTCATATAAGAGAGTGATATAAATTCCAGAAACTTTGAATGACTTGCCCAAATACATATAGCTATTAAATGGTAGATTCTGGAGTTGCACTCAGGTCCTCTGATTCTCCTGTCCAACAGTACCAGAGTCATCACCTTTTCTAAATGTATGTTCTACTTGCCTATGTTTCTTTCAAAGTGAGCAAGCAATAAATCAATGAACTGAGATGGGTTCACAAGCCTGGAGGCTCCTTTGTAAAGTCATTTATTTCAAACTGTTGTATCTAATCAGAACATCATCTATGGTAGTCTAGATACATGGGGTTTCTTAGTTTTAAAGACCTTTAGGGATAAAGACTCACCATCTTCCTGGCCTTGGCATGATTTTTTATATTTATTTTTAACAGCACTTTTTGTGTCCTGTGGTCATACTCTAGAATGATTATCTATGTGACACAGGTAAATGTTTTTCTCCCCAGGTGAAGAAATGGGCCACTGACTGATTAATTATCAGGCTTTTCCCTAGCTACAGTGCAGCAAACAATTCTCTCTTAAAAAAGAATTGCTGGCTTTTATCTGAAAGCTTTTGTTTGTTATCATTGGCTGCCCTTCCTTAAGCAGAGGGGATATTAATCAAATACATATTTATACAAATGCATGTTGCATTAATTTAGGATCATGTAATCATATAGAGTTATAAATATAAATAAAAACTCCCATCTGTGTAGTATTTTTCTGAGTGTTTTCCTTATATCAGTGCAAGATTTCAAATATTGGACTTATTACTCAATTGTATTTCCTAGATGAGGATGGTAAGAAATAACAGGATTGTTGTGTTTTACTCAAATTCTCAGAGTGAGTTAAGTGAGAATAGTGGAGTTAATTAGCATCCACTAAGCCTCAAAATCATTGAATCTATGTTGTTGATATGGAATTGATGATATCATCCAGTCTGGTGATAATTCCCAAAAGAGAGCTTCCTCAAAATGGATCAACTGAAAAAAGTCTCATTTGAAGTGTGTGGTCACAAAGAGAAGATACTTAAGAAGTTGCGATTGAGAAGCCCAAGGTTATATAGATATTCAGTGTCAGAACAGACATCACCGCTCTTTTTGTAGGTCCCTGGCCTCTGTGAACCTTGCTGCCTCTAGTCAGCTTGACTAAGACCATGCAATACTCTACAATTCAGTAAAAGTAGATACCCATCTTTGGCACTGATAATGTTAGTAACAGTGTAATACTTGGCTTTGGGTGGCGTGCCTTAAGAGGAACATGGAAAAATTGTAGCATTTCCTAGGCTCAAACATATAAATAGATGTAGGGTTAAAGTTTGGTGCTCTGAAGAATGGATAAAAGAGCTTAGATGACTGAGGCAGAATGAATAATAGTCCCCAAATATATGAATGATTGTTCTGTGTAGGAAGGTGATCAACTTGACTTTATCTTTACCAGTATTAAAAAAGAGTTACTGGACTTAAACTGCAGCATGGGAAATTTAAGTTCGATTTGAATTACTCCCTGAATAAGAGTTGCTAAACATTGAGAAGGAGGTCATGGAATTGTTTTCACTGGAGAACTTAAAAAAAAACATCTAACATTCATCCTTTTGATTGATTCTTGTCTGAGGATAGATGGCAGATCTCCTATTTGATTTAATTCAAGAATGTCACCAGGAAAAATAGACACATGGATACCTCTAACCTGGTTCCCTAAAGGTGTCCTTTATGGACTTCTTGAAATCCCAAGCTGCTCTTTATCCATGAGTATATGGCACTAATAATTATAATAATTATTTCTTTCATGGATGAACCACAATTGTCTTGTCTTTCATCTCTGTGGTCATTTTAGGCTTATAGAAATGAGATTAGATTGAATATACTAGCAATATGACATTGGAAAACCACTTAATTCTTTGAACCTCAATTTTCTCAGCTGTAAAATGTGGTTAATGACATTTATTCTGCCCTACTCACAAGGTTATGAGGAAAGTTCTTTGTAATATATGAATATATGTGTGTGTATGTGTGTGTGTGTGTGTGATTTTGATACCAGTTCTCAACTCAGTTGGGTTCAAGAGACATTTATTAGTCACACACCTCTTAATCAAAGTAGCTTCAAAATATATTTTAAAAAAAGACCTGTAGGGAGACATCTGAGCTTGTTGGATGGATATTCATTCTATCAGCTGTCTTTGTCAGAATATAGATCAAAATCACAAATGATGAGAAAACATGGAAACATTATAATTTGCAGGAATGGAAATAATGTTCACAGCAGCAGGATATTAGATTCATTGAAACTGAAGTATATTTCAGACATTGTGCTAAGTAATGCATTAAATGACAAAGCTGAAGTAATCTCTGCCCTCAAGAAGCATACATTCCACTTCATAGAGTTCTGCATATCCCCAGAAAAATAAATATTGAATGTAATTTGAAGGTGGATAGAGAAATATAAGGAGCAGCTAGGTGGCACAGTGGATAGAATCCTGAAGGACAGAAAGATTCATATTCCTGAGTTTAAATCTGACATCAGACACTTACTAGCTGTGTGACCCTGGACAAATTATTTTACCTTATTTATTTTAGTTCCCTCATCTGTCAAATGAGCTGGAGAAGGAAATGGAAAACCACTCTAATGTTTTGCCAAGAAAACTCCAAATTGGGTCACAAAGATTCAGACACAAATAAAATGACTAAACAACAAAAAAGGGAAATACAACTGGAAAAGTTTTGAATAAGAGATGGTACTTGAACTGAGTCCTTTGGAAAGCTATAAAATCCTAGGAGATCAAGGTGAGGAATCAAAGCACAGACAATCACCTTTGAAAAATAGAAAGACAGAAAACCATCCACATAATTGACCACATCAACAAGCAAACCACCAAGAATCACATGTTTATCTCAATAGACACAGAAGAAGCCTTTGATAAAATACAACACCCATTCCTATTAAAAACACTAGAAAGCATAGGAATAGAAGGGTCATTCCTAAAAATAATAAACAGTATATATCTAAAACCATCAGCTAATATCATCTGCAATGGGGATAAACTAGATGCATTCCCAATAAGATCAGGAGTGAAACAAGGATGCCCATTATCACCTCTACTATTTGACATTGTACTAGAAACACTAGCAGTAGCAATTAGAGAAGAAAAAGAAATTGAAGGCATCAAAATAGGCAAGGAGGAGACCAAGTTATCACTCTTTGCAGATGACATGATGGTCTACTTAAAGAATCCTAGAGATTCAACCAAAAAGGTAATCGAAATAATCAACAACTTTAGCAAAGTTGCAGGATACAAAATAAACCCACATAAATCATCAGCTTTTCTATATATCTCCAACACAGCTCAGCAGCAAGAACTAGAAAGAGAAATCCCATTCAAAATCACCTTAGACAAAATAAAATACCTAGGAATCTACCTCCCGAGACAAACACAGAACCATATGAACACAACTACAAAACACTCTCCACACAACTAAAACTAGACTTGAGCATTTGGAAAAACATTAACTGCTCATGGATAGGACGAGCCAATATAATAAAAATGACCATCCTACTCAAACTTATTTATCTATTTAGTGCCATACCCATTGAGCTACCAAAATACTTCTTCACTGATTTAGAAAAAAAACATAACAAAGCTCATTTGGAAGAACAAAAGATCAAGGATATCCAGGGAAATAATGAAAAAAAAAACACATATGACGGGGGCCTTGCAGTCTCTGACCTTAAACTATATTACAAAGCAGCAGTCATCAAAACAATTTGGTACTGGCCAAGAAACAGAAAGGAAGATCAGTGGAATAGACTGGGGGAAAGCGACCTCAGCAAGACAGTATACGATAAACCCAAAGATCTCAGCTTTTGGGACAAAAATCCACTATTAGATAAAAACTGCTGGGAAAATTGGAAGACAGTGTGGGAGAGACTAGGAATAGATCAACACCTCACACCCTACACCAAGATAAATTCAAAATGGGTGAGTGACTTAAACATAAAGAAGGAAACCATAAGTAAATTGGGTAAAAACAGAATAGTATACATGTCAGACCTCTGGGAAGGGAAAGACTTTAAAACCAAGCAAGACATAGAAAGAATCACAAAATGTAAAATAAATAATTTTGACTACATCAAATTAAAAAAGCTTTTGCACAAACAAAACCAATGTAACTAAAATCAGAAGGGAAACAACAAACTGGGAAAAAATCTTCATAGAAACCTCTGACAAAGGTTTAATTACTCAAATTTATAAAGGGCTAAATCAACTGTACAAAAAATCAAGCCACTCTCCAATTGATAAATGGACAAGGGACATGGATAGGCAGTTCTCAGATAAAGAAATCAAAACTATTACTAAGCACATGAAGAAGTGTTCTAAATCTCTTATAATCAGAGAGATGCAAATAAAAACAACTCTGAGGTATCACCTCACACCTAGCAGATTGGCTAACATAACAGCAAAGGAAAGTAATGAATGCTGGAGGGGATGTGGCAAAGTAGGGACATTAATTCATTGCTGGTGGAGTTGTGAACTGATCCAACCATTCTGGAGGACAATTTGGAACTATGCCCAAAGGGCAACAAAAGAATATCTACCCTTTGATCCAGCCATAGCACTGCTGGGTCTGTACCCCAAAGAGATAATGGACAAAAAGACTTGTACAAAAATATTCATAGCTGCGCTCTTTGTGGTGGCCAAAAACTGGAAAATGAGGGGATGCCCATCAATTGGGGAATGGCTGAGCAAATTGTGGTATATGTTGGTGATGGAATACTATTGTGCTAAAAGGAATAATAAAGTGGAGGAGTTCCATGGAGACTGGAACAACCTCCAGGAAGTGATACAGAGCAAGAGGAGCAGAACCAGGAGAACATTGTACACAGAGACTAATACACTGTGGTATAATCGAACGTAATGGACTTCTCCATTAGTGGTGGTGTAATGTCCCTGAACAATTTGCAGGGATCTAGGAGAAAAAAAAACACCATTCATAAACATAGGATAAACTGTGGGAGTGGAAACACCGAGGAAAAACAACTGCCTGAATATAGCGGTTGAGGGGACATGACAGAGAGACTCTAAATGAACACTCTAATGCAAATATTATCAACATAGCAATAGGTTCAAATCAAGAAAACATGTAATGCCCAGTGGATTTATGCGTCGGCTATGGGGGGTTGGGGGGAGGAAAAGAAAATGATCTATGTCTTTAATGAATAATGCTTGGAAATGATCAAATAAAATATTAAAAAAATGAAAAAAAAGAAAAAGAAAAACAGAAAAATAGAAAGACAGAAAGAATGATGAGTCTGAGGAACAGCCAGTGGATCAGTTTAATAGAACATTAGAATGTATTCAAAAGGAAGGTGGAACTAGATTATGCATGGTTTTAATGCCAAGCAAAGGAGTTTGCATTTTACATTAAAGGTAAAATAAGAGACATTGAAGATTTTTAAGTAAAATGGGAGAGCGACATATAGCCATCATGTGTCATAGGAAGATTATGTTGTTAGCTGTGTGGAAGATAGGTTGGAGAGGAGAGACTGGAAGCTGAAAGGTCAATTGGGGAGGTATAGCAAGAATTAGAATATAAGAGATGAGGGCTTGAACATCCTGCAGTATTCCTAGGAATGGATAGAGGGGAGTGAATAGGACATGTTATGGAGGGAGAATCAATAAAAAACATGGCACTTGATTAGATATAGGAAATAATGAAGAAGTAGGCAATGATTACTCCAAATGTTGGAGCTGGTGACTAGACAGAAAGTAGAAAGGAGAGAATAGAGATGAAATAGAGAAGTAATGCTCTACATGACAAATTCTGGAAAGGGAGATGAATGATCCATTCAAGGGCACAAATACAAAGCTTTGCCTTGGCAAAGAGGACCACATTTGACTTAAAGACTATAGCAAAAAAGAGAATAGAAATGACAGAGAGGGATTTTGATATATAGTATAGAAGAGAGAATTAGTGTCAAATAGTTTCTATTTTCTCGCTAAATTAGAAAGTGAAGCCCTCTGAGGAAAAGAAAGGAAATTGTGGTACAGTGTAAGTGACTTGTAAGAAAAAGAAAGTTAGGAATAGTTGCTATAAAAAGGATTCTAGTGGATGATTCACAGAAGAATCAAATCATGCCCAGACTTGCAGTAGAGAGAGCCCAGATGATATTAGGTAGAAACAATTCATATTTGGCATAGTTGTCAGAATTATGATTTTCTTTAGTGTAGGGGTTCTCAACCTAGTGCCCTTAATTTTTAAAAACCTTTTGATTACTGTATTTTAATATAATTGATTTATTTCATAAGTCTATGCATTTTATACATTTATTTTTTTATTGCAGTATCCAAAGCCTCACCAGATTGACAAAGCAAATAATTTTTGAAAATTTTATTTAATTAGTCAATTTAGAATATTTTTCCTTGGTTACAAGAGTCATGTTCTTTCCCAACCTTCCCCCAACCCCCTCCAGTAGCTGACCCACAATTTCACTGGGTTTTACACATGTTCTTGATCAAAACCTATTTCCATGTTGTTTATGTTTGCACTAGGATGATCATTTAGTCTACATCCCCAATCACATCCCCATCAACCTATGTGATCAAGCAATTGTTTTTCTTCTGTGTTTCTGTTCCCACAGTTTTTCCTTTGAATGTGGATAGTGTTCTTTCTCATAAATCCCTCTGAGTTGTTCTGGATCACTGTATTGCCACTAGTGGAGAAATCCATTACATTTGATTGTACCTCAGTCTCTGTGTACAGTGTTTTCCTGGTTCTGCTCCTTTCACTCTACATCAATTCTGGAGGTCATTCCAGTTCACATGGAATTCCTCAAGTTCATTATTCCTTTGAGCACAATAGTATTCCATCACCAACATATACCACAATTTGTTCAGCCATTCTCCAATTGGAGAGCATTCCCTTATTTTCCATTTTTTTTTGCGCCACAAAGAGCACGTCTGTGAATATTCTTGTATAAGTCAACAAAGCAATTTTTGACATATAAAATTATATACCCATTTTCTCACACACATTTAAGAATCCCTGCTTTAGTACTTCTCAAAAAGCAGGCTGTTAGGAGCAAAGAATTTAGGGAGAACTGAAGCTTGGGGTTTTTGAAAACACTAGAAATAACAGGATAGGGGATAGGGGACAAGGGAATTAAAGAAATAATTAAGGTAGTAAGCAAGAGTGTTGACACTACATATTTCAGTAGAAAGAATACGAAATTGAAGTCACACATTCTGGGTTCAAATCTTGGGTCATCTTGTATTACCTTGAGCATTACACTCATTATCTCTGTGCCCCACTTTTTTCATCTTGAAACTGAGCATGTTATATTATATTATCTACAATCTCCTATTTAACTCTCAGTCTATAATCTATGACTGAAGTCAAACATGAAAGAAGAAAAATCCAATACATGAGAGGTTGCCAGCCATATTGTGTCTTCTGTCTCCTATTAGAAAGCAAGATTTTTAAGTACCCAAATTATCTTGCTTTTCTACTTGTATACTGAATGATTAATACAATGCTTTGGATTCTGTGAAAAATTCAGAATAAGTAATGTGACTACACATGACACTAAGGTCTCCAGTATCTTCTTGTTATATTTAAAGTACTTCCTAATATAATTTATTATTAAAGAAATATATTAAATATACTTATTAAAGCATTTAACATTTTTTCATGTTCATTCATTCATTCTAGAAAGAATCAGGCTTCTATTAGCACAAGAAGGCAAAAAGAAAGTGAGAAGAAGAGAGCTGATAGTTTTATTAAAGACAGAAAAGGGGTTCCAGAGAATGCAATAGAAATGCAGGACAAAGAAGTATGAAAATTTTTGTTGGGCATCTCATAATTAGGAATGGCATTGGGAGTAAGGAATCATCTGAATCACAGGTATAAGCTGAAGATACAGATTTTTTCTAGCTGTAAGATGGACAGCTGTCAGACAGAATCTGTCAGACAGAATCATTAGTTAACATTGATAATAAAAGCCTGTGTTAGCCTTTACCCTCTCCAAATAATAGGGACCAAAGATTGGAAGCAGCAGAAATATTTAGAGCATGATTCCAGATTAGTAGATACTTGCTGATTTGATTTCTAGGATATCAAATGAATACACTTTCACTTCCTTCCCTTATCTCATCCAAAGATGGTAGGGGATGATACACAACTAGATGACAGCTCTTGTGTAGAATGTATATTCTGTTTCTGATTGTATCCATTTCCTGACTTCTTAGTGTTGAGAGGTCTGTTGTCTGAGCATTTGATGATCAAGGACCTCTAAGGTTCTAGGTTTTTAAAAGATAATATTGATACTTACAGCCCAGAATAGCTTTTGCCTATAGAAGACACAACTAACTCACTGCCACTTCTACACTATGATAACTCAGATCTAAGACATTTTCTCAGAAAGTTTTGTAACCAAGACAGGGTAGTCATTGTCTCTATATATGGTAACAGACTCCAGTTTAAGAAGGCTTCCAATTGCATTCTCTTAGATGGGTAATTGGAACTTTCTCCTCCTGCATCCATTGATGGAGGGAAAGGGGAATTTAAAATCCCATTCTTTCATTTTAACCCTGCTCCCATTTTAAGTCCCCGACCTCAATGCTCCCATAGTAGCAACAGAAAGCTCAGGCATTATTTTCCCATAAGGATTAATTGTCAAATTCAGATAATGTCTCCAAACATAGGGTCTCTAATATCTCTAATTTTTTTACTATTACCTTTGAAGTACTTGGAAATTTATGAAATATTGAGAAACTAGTTTAACCAGCATTAATAAAAAGAACTTAAACTGTCTTTGTCTCCTGTATGTTAATCCAAGTTCAGGCAGATGGCTTACAGAGATTATAACTAGAACAGTGATACTGCTGCACACAGAGGAAAGAATATTGTCCATTTTTATCAATGCAGTTGTTTAATAATCATGAGCATGACTGTCCTAATTAGTCAGCCATTTGAAAAGATAATTGGACCCCTGTAAGTAAACAGAAGATTAGAAATGATGGTTTGATACAATGATTTTTATGGCATATAGATGATGGATTGGTAGAATTTTATTAATTCCATTTAGTATGGAATTATTTTTGCTCCCTTTTTCCTTCTTTTTTTTAAACCCTTAGCTTCCATCTTAGAGTTAATACTGTATATTGGATCCAGGACAGAAGAACTATGCAATGGGAAGTAAGTGATTTTCCCACGGACAAAGCTAGGAAGTATCTGAGGCCAGACTTAAACCTAGGACATTCTACCTCTAAGCTTGACTCTTTATGTACTGAGCCACTTACCTGCCCTTTACTCTTATTTTCTATGTTCTATCTCAAGTCATCAGCATGATTATTCTGGTAACCCTCAATCATGATTAGGTGGGTGAATTTGGCTTTGTCCTTTTAACCTTCTGAGATGGTAAAGCTTCAATAGGTTTCTTGATTGTTCCTTGTACCAGTGGATATGGCCTATTTCCATGAGCCAGTGGGATAGGTTGAGGTCAGCCCTCACAAATGGTTACCAAGCCCTTGGGGGTTAACCAGTTATGAATACTCTTCTTTATTTCTCCAGTTATACAAAGAGAAACAGTGACTTGGCCAACCAGAGGATCAAAGATTCAGACCACTCTTCTCTGCACTATCACCTTGGATTATGTACTTAAAAGAAAAACAAACAACTAATATAAATTCATACCATAGATAAAAGGGAAAATTGCCCTTAAATTGGTAGAGGGTGATGTCCAAAATTGAGCAAAAGAGGAGTTACAATAGTCAGGTTCCCAAGTGCTTTATCTCTAAGAGGTATAAGTCCCAAGTACTCTCTAGCTTGATACAGGAATCATCCGCATAGCAATATAGTTTTTTTGTATTTTTATATCCAAAACATCCCTGCCACTTATGGATAGGAAAGGACATTTTCCTTGTAGAATAGCTTGAGGCATGGGAAAATCACATCTGATTGCCACATCACATTTCCAGCCATTTTCTGTTCTTTCTCTGCTCCTGGGCACACAGTCATTTATTATTCAATTGTGATGACTGTTTATACTTTAATTGTCCCTGTTTCTGGAGCCACAAGTTGAGAAGCCTTCATGGCTCTTCTTGAGCTATGCTTTCTCACAAGAATCAACTCCATGAAGCCTGGATAGTAAAGTTGGTGGGAATAATGTATAAGTTTGTGAGAAGCCAGAAGTAATATGTGCTCACATTCAAAAGGAGGGGAATGTAGAAAAGATCCAATTACAAGATTTTGAAACTTTGAAATTGCAAAATATTATGTGACCTAGGAACCAAAGAGTAGGTAGTAACTAAATTAACAGCAGAAAAAAGAAGAAAAGAAAAAAAATAGTCTACTATCAGGCTAGAGTTAAAAACAATAGAAATGGCCATCAGTATGTACTTTAAGCAAAAAAAAGAGATTATTCACAATGTGATCCACACCTGCATGTGAACCCATTAGATTTGTTTCACTGACTTGACCTGCTTCCTAGGAATGAACTTCAGCTGTGGACAGCTCCCAGTTGCTATTGACATCTCCTTTTATCCAAGCTGAGTTTAAGCAAGCAGCAATCACTGACAATATGATAGTGATGATTTTCTGGGTAAAACTTTGTAGCCCTGGCTAGTTCTTCAGGGAAGCCTATCTAATTAATCAAAATCTAGTTTTCTTTAGACATTTTAGACCCAAAAAACTCCTATTTTCAAGTAATGTAAAAAGGGACAACAGTCAATAAAACCTCCAAACTTTATTCCCAAGTTATTAGAAGTCAGGCTAAACATAAAATGGTTTAAAGTCCTCTCTTTTTCTTTCCCTGTGGGTTCTCCTGTGGCAAATCAATGTTTTTGGAACTTATTACTTTCCCCCCCTCAATTATTAAGATACTATCTGTGAAAATATCAGAGGTATTAAAAAGAGGAGACAGTGTCGAGGTCCATTTGGTCTAGGCAGTAATGCCTTGATCAAAAAGAGCTAGTATAGCATTGAGAATTACTTTAGCTAACTACTTGTCAAAGCACACTAGGAAATAGAAACAAAGCTTTGTAGTTATTGAAATCATTGAAATATGACCTTTGAACACAGAGAAGAAAACCATTATCTTTTCAGAATGGCTAAAATGTATTTCTGACTAGAGAGAGGCAGGGATTAGATGACCTCTCAAGTTCCCTTCTAGCCTTAAGATTTTATGAAATTTCCACTTGTAACTATTTGGTGTTCTTATAACTATTATTTTTACGTGGTCAAGTAGATTTCTTCGCTAGCCTAGATACAATTTCAAATAGGAAAGAAGACTTTTCAAGTAGTAAAGCAGCTCTAAAATAATTAAAAACAAACATTTATGTGTTTTGTTTTTAATGGAAAACCAAAGAGGTTATAAAAGGACAGGCCGCAATTGTTCTTCAGAATTATTTTCATCTTAGTACAAAACTAGAATTATAGAATGTTAGAATTTCTAAAAGAAACCTTAAAACAAACATATAATATTGCAACTAGAAGTCTCAGAGCATGGAATTCTAGAATATTGACTTTTATGTGGACAAGAGATTAGAATGTCAGACTACAAATGAAATGTAACTATGGTGGTACAGTGTATAGAGAACTAGACTTAGAGTCAGGAAGACTCATCTTCCTGAGTTCAAACCTGGCCTTAGTAACTTATTCAGAAGGTGACTATAGACAAGTCATGGAACCCTGTTTGCCTCAGTTTCCTCATCTATAAAATAATCTGGAGAAGGAAATGACAAACTGCTCCAGTATCTTTGCCAAGAAAGCCTAATTTTGTGGGGGAAATGGAGAGATGTAGTAATCAGTGATATATTTGGATGGTTGATAGTTAATGGTTAAAGGTCAAAGAGTGGTGTTTCATGGACAATGTCAATCTCAAAGGAGGTCACTGTTGGAGTGCCTCAGCAAACTAAGATTGATCATGAGCTTTTTCTTTCTTTCTTTTAAAAATTTATCCAATGCCTTTTTTATTTTTCAGTACACTTTTTATTATTTATTTTCTGACACTTTGCAATCCATGTTCTCTCCTTTCCCCCTTCCCCAAAAGGCAGGTAATGGGAATAGACTATACATACATTGTTATATAATATATATTTCCATGTTCATCATGTGAAACAAGATTGTTATATAATATATATTTCCATGTTCATCATGTGAAACAAGAAGTGTATTGCTTGCAGTAGAGAAAAAAAAATTCAAGGAGGAAATAAGTTGAAGAATGTTTTATTTCAATCTATTTTTTAGTTCCTGTTCTTTCTATAGTGGTGAATGACCTTTTTTATTATGAGACCCTTGGTGTTTGTTGTCCTGGATTCTTGTCTCATCAATAATAGTTACCATTCACTGATGATAAAGATACATTATTATTGTTCCTGTATAATATTCTTCTGGTTCTGCTCACTACGCTTTGGATCACTTCATACATTTCCCCAGGTTTTTGTGTGATCACTTTTGTCATTTCTTATGACACAATAGTATTATTTCTTTACAATCATATACCACAACTTGTTCAGTCATTCCCCCAATAGATGGACAACCCTTCAGTTTCTTCACCATCACAAAAAAAAAACTGTTCTAAGTATTTTTGTCCAGATATGTTCTTTTTTTTCCATATCTTTAATTTATTTAGGATATAATTCCATTAGTGGTATTGCTGGGTCAGCTTGTGTACAGTGTGATGGGCTTTTGGGCAATATTCCAAATTATTCTCCAAAATGGCTGTATCAGTTCACAGCTCCACCAACAGTGTGTATCAGTGTCCCAATTTTTCCACATCCCCTCCAATATTTATCATCTTCCTTTTTTGTCATGTTAACTGGTTTGGTAGGTTTAAGGTATTACTTCAGAGTTGCTTTAATTTGCATTTATCTAATTAATAGTTATTTAGAACACTTATTCATATGACTAAAGATCATTTTAATTTCTTCATCTGAGATTTGCCTGTTCACGTCCTTGGACATTTTGTCAATGCCATAGGCATTTTCTAAAATTTTCAACAACTTAAAGGCATGATTATTAGGCATACAAAATTTAAAGATCACAAAAATCTGAAAGAGGCAGGTAACATGTGTAATAGATAAGTCATGATATATATATTGAGTCAGATATAATTAGATAGAATTTAATAAAGGGCAAAATACAATATCTTAAACATAAGTTAACTCCATAAATTCCAAATTTTCAGCAGGAAGAAGTTAATATAAAACATATATTTAGTATTTTTAGGAAACAATAACCCCAATGGGAATGTACATAGTAGTATGTAAGTTTAAAATGTCAATATATGTTTAACTTGCATTAATAGAGTTGTGGTATATGGAACTATGGGAGTGATGGTCTCATTTTACTCTTCCCCAGGCAAACCACACATCTGGATTATTGTGTTTAGTGTTAACTATATTTTTACACTTTTTGATTTTGAAATCTGCTTGTAGACACTTACCAGTTGTGTGACTCTGGGCAAGTCACTTAACTCTGTTAGTTACTCAGTTTGCTCATCTGTAAAATGGGCAGAAGAAAGAAATAACAAACCAACCACTCCAAAGTCTCCTAAGCCATCATATTGTTCCCCACTAGAGCTGAAGAAAAGCTGACTAGATACTTCTTAAGCATTTCCCCGAGGCCATTCTTAGATGGTCTCTGAAGTCCTTTCTATCTTTGGGATTTTGTAATTATTAGTATGTTATGATGATTTCTGTCCCAGGGGAGGGTGGGCTAGGTAACTTGACTAAGAAAAACAGTTTGAGTATATGACCAGAGTCACATTTTTACTAGCTTTTCAGAAGTAATGGCACTTTGGAAACATTTCCCCCTCCTATCAGAATGCTTTGGGTTGTTCCTCTCCCCATTTCCAGTATGGAATTTGCTTTTTGTTTTTTCACTTCAGTGAACTCAACCAGCAAACAATTGAGAGTGATTGAAAAAAACAAACAACAAGTCATGCCTTAGATTAGGAAAACATAGGTTACACCAGACTGGACACATAGTAGGTGTTCAATAAATACTTCCTGATTGGCTGCCTAGTTAGGCAGAGCCCTAGGCTTCACAGTAAGTCTTCACTACTCTTTATTGGCTAAGTTTACTAGCTTCTATGTAAGGATGGATTGGTAGTCAGAACACACAGCATGAAGATTACCAAGGAGCAGGGCTACTTCTGACATGTAGAGAGAGGTATATTCGAAAAAATTAATATAATATTTTTTTCAGAGCCCACACTGTGCATTGATTTAGGCACTTCTGATTATTAGACCACCTTACTCTTTGTTTTGTTTTCTGGATAGGTCTGTGATTATATTTTGAAATTTTTCTATTTTTAAAAATTTTACCTTCCATTTTAGAATCAATATTATTTATTGATCGTAAGACCCTAGAGTGATAAGGGCTACTCAATGAGGGTTAAGTGACTTTCCCACGGTTATAAGCTAAGATGTGACTGAGGTCAAATTTGAACCCAGGACCTTCCATCTCTAAGACTGACTTTCCATCTACTAGCTGCTCTCTGGTCTGGGACTTTAGTGACATAGGAAATTCTACAAAGCAGACTCCCTGTGAGAATTAAAATCAGCACCTGCTTAGAAATTTATAGTCTTAGAGAGTTGTAGTCTGGGGCACTAAAAAGCTATATGCTTACCCAGTATCATGCAGACTATATACCAATCTAAGTGTGCATTTAGATTCTCTGACTGAGGCTAATTCTATTTACTGCCTTATATTCTCTCTCTGTATTTAGGTAATAATATTGAAATGTGGATTAGATGTTCATCATATATCAGGCTTTTGTGTTCTCATGCTATACTTTCTTAATAGAATATAGGATTTTTGAGGGTAAGGATGATGTTTCATTTGCCCTTGTGGCTACTGCTATGAACGTGCTGAATGTAATAAGGGATTGATAAAAGTTTGTTAATAATGAATTCATAACTCAAGAAAGAATGAGATAGAATTTGAGAACTAGAAGACTTAGAAGCAATCAAATTTAAATTCCCTCTTTTTATTGGTGAGAAATTTTGAAGTTCAGAGAGGTAAATTGATTTACCTAAGATGAGACAGCAAGTCAGGGACAGGCAGGATATATCAGTGCCAATTCCCTGAATCCTAGACCATTTTACTCTTTAATGATGTATACTGCAATGGATACTCTAATAGTTTACAAGTATATATTGGCAATTGTTTTCAAGTGTCTTCAGGTATTATAGATATAAAATTTTACATCATATAGAGCCTTAAGACTCAACAAATGCTTCCCTTACAATAACTCTTTGAGGTAAGTAGTAATAAATCTTTATTTAAATGATAATAGCCACCATTTATGTAATGCCTTGAGGTTCACAAAATACTCTACCTGCCTTATCTTGCTTGATTTGACCCATTGTCATAATCAAAATAATTAGTAACATTTATTTATGAATTTGAAGTGTAAAATGTTTTAGATACATTAACTAATTTGTGCCTCATATCCAGTCTGTCAGGTAGGTATTACAAGTATTCCCATTTTATTGATGAACAAAATAAAGTGCAGAGAGAAGGAGATTTGGCTTGAGATGAAAATTTGAACCCTGGATCAAAATCTAATTCCCCCCACAATACTTTGTTTATTCTCTGTGCAGATAAATCATTTGTTTCTTGTCTTCCTAAGAAGATAAATTTCCAGATGAGGCATTGTGCCTCACCTTCCTTGTTTTTCCCCATGAATCCCATGGAAAATAGCATAGTGCTCAGTCCATAATTTATATGTAATTAATGTCAAAGTAATACAACATTTGATAGAAAGAGAGATACCTTTGCTATGAATCATTACAGCATATAAACTCTCATAGCACTGAGAGTAAGAACTGACTTCCATTGGCAGGAGTGGGTCTTATAGAGAAAGTGAAAGAATTTGAAAGTTTTAACCAGAGTTAGAACTACTATGAGACTCAATTCTCAACTTGCCCCTGAGATGTAGTGATTTGGGAGCTCAGATGGAGGTTAGCTATTTACATAGGTGGTTGGTCATGTTTGTCTATTGCAAAGGGCAAAATCATCCCCAAAGAAAGGAACAAGGTATGTGTGCTGTAGTGGAAAGAGTTTTGCACTGTAAAGGACATTCTCAGAAGCTCCCTGTTCTGATTCTTGCTTTGCTGTTTACTAGCTATATAACCTTGAATATTTTTTACCCATTTCTAAACTTTATATTCTTCTCTTCTAAAATTGGGGGTGCAGTAGGCTATATGTTCTTCTGTTTCTTCAATCTGTAGGAGCACAGTTTGAATACTGAGTCCCAATATATTGAGTCTCAAAAGATGGTAGACAAGACAGGTCAGAAAAATACTGGATGCTGGGACCAAAAATAATCTAGATTCTTAGCTGACAGCTTCATTTGCTAGTCATAATGTCTAGTAATGCTAGTCGTGGAGCCATGGGTATGTGGTATGCCATTACTCTACTCCTATGAGGCTTAGAAAGCATTTTCCTATTTCTTCAAAATAGATGGGCATGGTAAAGGCAGAAAGAGATGTGTATGAAGGACAAAGCAGGATCCTGGGGATTAAAAAGAATTCTTGAGTACCATGCTGGATGTAAAGAGACTTGAGTTCAAGTTCTCAATTCTAGCTCTGAGGCAGCTAGTTGATATGGTGGATAGAGTGCCAAGGGTGAAATCAAGAAGACTTGAGTTCAAATCCAGAATTAGACATTTACTAGTTTGTGATCCTATGCAGAACATCCTAAAAAGTTAGGCATAGAAGAAGTGGAATGCCTAAGGAGCATAAGGAAAGGTTTCCTAGAACATGTGACATGTGAGCTGGGCTTTATAGGACTGTGATACTGTCAATAGGCAGATATAGCTGAAGAGTACATTCTAAGAGTAGGGCAAAACCAATGCAAAAATACATGGAGGTAAGACAAGGAAGGGTAAAATAACATGTGATTTTTAAGCCTTGATGATGGAAAGATGGTGGCATAAGCAATATAAATGGAGAAATAATAAAAAGAAGTAATTAGTTTTGGAGAAAGTCTCTGCCCTGGGCATTCTGTTAGATATCATTTTTGCCTGGATTAAAAAATGGAGATAGTAGTTTGAGGTGATAACGGTAATTGTTGTTCAGTCTTATCTGATTGTTTGTGACCTCATTGACCACAGCATGCTAATATTGTCTGTGGGGTTTTCTTGGCAAAGACACTAACTAGAGTGGTTTACCATTTTTTTCTCCATTACATTAAGACAAACAGAGGTTAAGTGACTAGCCAAGAGTCTCACAACTAGTAAATGTCTACAACTGGTTTGAACACAGGTTCTGACTCCAGGTCCAGTGTTCTATCCACTAAACCACCTAGCTGCCACAAGGAGCCTTTAAATTCTTCCAGTTCTCTTACCAAGAAACAATCCTCCATTGTTTTGCTTACTCTTACCACAAAATCACGGAATGGGCCCTATCTAGTAATGAGGAGATATATTCTACCAGAGGGAATGCATTGATGACAAAGTTCATAGATGGCACAAAGGAAAGTGTTTTGACACTGAAGAGTGAAAACTGGCACAATCATCCTTAAATACTTTTCCCAACAAGCCATTGTGAAAGAACCCTCCCCAGATAACATGGATGTGCTTAGACGAACAGATTGGCATTACTTTTTGAGACCCTTTCCAGCTCAGTTAGCCTCTGATGGCTCAGATTATTCTCTTGCTGATACAGCTGCTCCAATTTGCAAAGTTAAAGAAAAAAATCATGAAATTTCTCTTCATGAAAAGTCCCTGGCTATTGCCACTTCGTAAATTAATTTCTACTATAGAATTTTGTTTCCCCTAAAATTTAAGTAAAATGAGTTCATGAAGCATATCTGAGCTCAGGAACTGGAATTATTGCTTATTATACCAAAAGAACCTAGAAAACTGCTGCAGCCAGCAAACACTAGATCTCTTTGCCAGATTGAGAGATATGAAGCCAAGGGCAATACTGACTTAACATATAAATTCATTCATAAAAAGAAAAAAAAACAACCTTAAAGAAGAGGAAGAGGATGATCTAGCAGTATTATTTCTTAAAATATTAAGACACACTACAGGGGTTGAGGGGATATGACTGAGGAGAGACTCTAAATGAACACTCTAGTGCAAATACCAACAGCATGGAAATGGGTTTGAATCAAGAACACATGTGATACCCAGTGGAATCGTGCATCGGCTATGGGAGAGGTGAGGAGAGGAGGAAAAGAAAATGATCTTTGTGTCCAATGAATAATGTTTGGAAATGACCAAATAAAATAATCTTAAAAAAAAACTAGATGTGACAATTGGAATGCCTGTGACAGACTGAAAGGCAGATTAAAGACATCTCTTTAAGTACTTAAAAAATATTAAGACACAGAGAAAGGAGAATCAACTTCTAGGGAAGAAAGTCTAGCTAGAGAAGTAAGTGACCAAAATCAACACAAGCGAATTTTAAAATAAAAAGAAAGATAAATAGATGAAACTATGTAAAGATTTGGACAGATTTTGATAAGAAGATATATTTTCCAAATGCAAAAGTAAACTACTAAATTTGGACTCCAAAATCATATTTCCCACTGTGTTACATGAAATAGTAGGAATGAACCTAAAGAAAATAAAGATTGGGGAGTGGACTGGACTTATGCAAGGGATATAATATTGGAAGTGACAATTTCGATGGTGTTGATTGATCAGTTCATAAGGTATCTGCAAAAGGAAGGCAAAGAAAAAATCTTAATATGATTACTCTCTCCAACCCCTCAAAAAGATTAGGGAAATGTGTTTAAATTGTTAAATGACATGCTTGATAGAAATTAAATAATCATCAGTCAAAGAAATCACTATTGCTATAGTGTTGAAGGGTTTGTCTATATTTTTACCACGTGCATTAGGAGAAACCATAGTAGAGGAAATTCTTCATTATTACATACTCTGTTAAATATGGCTTTGGGTGTAGTTGTTTGTGTTTTAGTGCAACACTTAATAATCCTTGCTCTCCCTTCATATCTTCATCAAGGATACCCTCAATCATGAAGAGATCATTTTCCTTTATACAAATGCATGTGCATATATAAATATACATATATTCATTTGTGTATGTATTTATATATTCTCATTAAAAGGAGATTAGGATAAATACATGTTTATAAAAAAGAATGAGGAATACTTCTTTTATAACCTGTGATATGAAGTTAGTTGAAAAACCCATAGAGTTTGTCTATCAATAATTGTTATTTGGATATGCATTTAAGCTGAACAATAAGTTGGCCTCAAAATTAAAAAAAATATAAGAATAGATTGGGTTGCCCTTGAGAAGAGTTCAACAGTTTTAGTGTCCCCTTCCCCAAATTTTCTCTAAAACAAAGAATCATCCATCTTTTTTAACAGCAGTATTCCTCTTTATGTTGTAGTTGCAAGTCATGTTATACTTTATTCTCTGGAGAATTATGATGAAATATTTCATCTGAGAAACATTGGAGAAGGGAATGATGAGGATGAGTTGCCTGAGCACTTTAATGGCAAAGAATTACACTTAAGAAGTGACAAAAACAATTGCATTTAGAAAGTTGTATTGCAGTAAAAGTAGGTGGGTTACTTGTATGGTAAGAGTGAAAATTTGTAAAGTAATTGTGTTTCTATAATATTCATGAAGTGACAAACCTACGAATGATGAACAGATGGTGGCGTCATCAAAATGAATGGAGGAGTTAGAATAAAAAAACATTTGAAAAGGATTCTCCCTGTTTTGAGCACTTTGGTGAATATATTTGTTTCCCAGGTCTAGGCAACAAAAAATGAAATAATGGAATTCTAGAGTTGGAGAGACCATATAACATATAATTTTAGAGTGAGGTGGTATAATAGACCAAAAGTATTAGGATTGTAGCATATTAGAGCTATCAAGGAACTTGGAACACAGAACCTAGAACTTGAACCTGGAAAGGACCATTGATCATGATCATAATAATAGCTCACATTTATGCATCAATTTGTAGTTGGAAAAATGAGAACACTTGCTATGTAATCATATAATCATCATAGTCACTCTAAACAGTAGCAAATAAAGATATTATTAGCTTCATTTTATATTTGAGAAGAGAGTGGAATTACATAATGAAGCTGCATCACTAGCACAAATTTTTCTGATACTATCTATAGGGATATTCTTGTGCCACATCTATATAGGATGCTAGTTAAATAGCATGCTAGAACTGGAGAGCACTTTAGAGAATACAGAAACTTAGATTTAGAATTCATCCAGCTCTCTCTTCTCTCATTTTACAGATAAGAAATATGAGTCCCAGAGCTATTTGTGTAGTGGTGGTGTGTTGGTGAAAAATTTAACAACCAGCTCTCAAAAAAAAAAAAGCACAAGCATCTCTGTTAATATTTTCCCTATCACTTTCTTAAGTCTACAAACCAAGTTAAGCCATGATTTTTTTTTTTGCCGATTTCCATGATGTAAATGATCATAATTACGATTTAAAAATTTGGTATTTTGAGCTGGTTTGATGACAACCCTGTGCGAGTGGCAGAAAAAATTAGAGGATGCAGCATGAAATACAAGAGAAATTCTGACATTGTCAAGTAATAAGCAGCATATTCTTTATTTAAAAAGTATAAATTAGTAGCAGAGCCAGGATTAGAATTCAGGTGACCTCATTCTCAGGTTAGTGTCCTTTTAAGGAAGGAAATGAGCATTTTTCATATAAATTACTTATGTGTCTACTACTGGGATTTTTAAAAAAACAAATATTATTTTTGATGCTCCCAATAACTCTATGAGGTAGATGCTATTTTTATTCTCATTTTGAGTTGAGGAAATGGAATTACCTCAGAGGTTAACATGTTTTGTCCAGGATCCCAAAGGAGTGAGCATCTGAGGCTAAATTTGAACTCAGGTGTTACTGATTCCAGCCCCAATGCTCTATCTACTGGATAAATAATTCCTTTTCAGAAACATCAAGCTATAATAGAACAGAAACAATTTTAAAAATCATTTATTGGCTATGGCTTTAAAAATAAAGACAATGAAAATGAGAATAACCTCAGTAGTTAATGATAAATCTTCTCTTTCCCATAAAATGTAAAAAGCATGGGATTTTATCTATATGTTGACATTGTGAAACTATGCATGCATTCGATGATTTTAAACCAATGATCCTTTAGAATGTGATCTCAATCTATGACAGATTTCACTAACACTGTCATCAAAAAAGTTCTTAAGCATGGACTCATAGGCAGCCAAAAAATTTCCTGTAATTTGCATATATTTTCCGCCCTTAAAATGTTGGTAATTAAGATTTTTGTGCTCAGTTGAAATAATATATTATTATTGAAAAATAAATAGAATAATAAATGCAAAGTGTTGGCCCTGAAGGCCTGTGCAAAACATTTTCATAGTGCAGAAAAGCATATGCTCAGTTCTTCATTAAGAGATTTTAAAATAACTTGGATTTAGCAAGAAACCATTCTCTTTTATTCAGAATTAATTATATGCTGTTTTGTGCACCATAATTTAAAGTGCTACCCACTTCTAATATGTAATACACAGAAGAAACTATGGTTACGATTCATTAGAACTGGCTTCCTCTCTGGTTTTTAAGAACATAATGAATACATGGCCCAGAAATGGTGTTTGCTAAGTGAATCAAAGTTGCATAAAGTACTGATAACTAACACTTACCATTCTTACATTTTCTAGCACAATGTTTCTCAGTAAGATGTGAAAAGTCAAAAGTGGAATTTGTGTATAATTAGCCTTTGTCCTTTTTTTAATTGAAAACTTCAGTGTGACTTTTCTAAAAGACTGAAAATTAGGGGAGCTGGAAGAGCACTTAGAAATAATTCCTGTGTCAATGAAACACTGGGGATAGTTTGTGATTGGTAGGAAACACTTTTATACTACAAAGAGTACTGAATTAGGAGTCAAGAGTCCAGGGTTCTAATTCAGCCTTATTCCACATCTATAAAATAATATATTTCAACTAAGTCAGAGTTTTAAATCTGTGATCCATAAAGTTATATTTTTAAATTTCATTATTTATTTATTTAAATTTGGGGGGTTCCAAATTCTCCATTTCCCCATGCTTTGAGAAGACAAGAAATATAATGTTAATTCTAAATGGGAAGTTGTGAGAAAACATTTCCATATTTTCCATGTTACAAAGGAAAGCACATACAAACAAGAAGAATAAAGAATTTAAAAATAAAAAAATGTGATTTAATGTGTACTCAGAGTTTTTTCAGTT
Source organism: Monodelphis domestica (assembly GCF_027887165.1). Lineage (NCBI taxonomy): Eukaryota > Metazoa > Chordata > Mammalia > Didelphimorphia > Didelphidae > Monodelphis > Monodelphis domestica. The sequence continues at coordinate 690,491,024 of NC_077227.1, read as the reverse complement.
CTCTCTCTAGAGATGAATAGCATTGTTCATCAGTGGACCTTTGCAATTGTCTTGCTCCTTGTATTAATTAGAGCATTCAAATCTTTTGCATATTTGATCATCTTTACAATATGGTTGTTATATGTAAAATATTCTCTTAGTTCTGCTAGCTTTTGCAACAGTTCATAGAAATCTTCTGAGGTCTGTCTAAAACTATTCTATTCAACATTTAATTTTTTATTTCTTTTTAACTTAATTGAAAATTTTTAAGTTAAAATTTTTTTCCAGATTATATGTTGGTACAATGTTCAATTATTTTCTCACATTTTTTTTATCTATGTTGTCTCCCTTCCACCCCTTACCTTTCCCCAAGAGGTCAGGTAATATGATATGTTTGGTCTCTGTTATTTTGCAATACATATTTCCATGTTCAGTATGTTGTGAAACAAGACATAAAAGACACTTGAAAAAATTAATGGAGGAAATAAAGTGAAGAATAGTAGGCTTCTGTCTACATTTAGACTTCATTAATTACTTCTATCACAGTAGGTAGCCTTTTTTTGTTGAGTCCATTGGAGTTGTCCTGGATCCTTGAATTACTGATAACAGTTAAGTTATTCACAGATGATCATCATACTTTATTGCTCTTACTGTGAACAAGGAAGGGTCTCCTGGTTCTGCTCACTTCACTCTGCATCACTTCATATAAGTCTTTCCAGGTATTTTTTGATCATCTTTGTCATTTTTTTTGGTGGTACAATAATATACAGTGACAAGTATAGACCAGGACTTGTTCAGCCATTCCCCAGTTGTTGGACATCCCTTCAGTTTCACGTTCTCTGCTACCACTAAATAGTTTTGTACATGTGGTCTTTTCCCTTATCTTTCATCTCTTTGGGATATGAATCTAGTAGTGGTATTGCTGGGTCAATGGGTACATAACTCCTTAGGCATAGCTCCAAATTGGTCTCCAGAACTTTTGTATCAGTTTATAGCTCCACCAACAATGTATTAATGTACCACTTTGCACACATACTCAGCATTTCTTATAGTACAATAGTATTCCATCACAATAATATGCTACAACTTATTTAACCATTCCTCAATTTATAGGCATCCCTTCAATTCCCAATTAAAAAATACTGTATTTCAATATGACGTTTCCATCTCATTTATACATATCTTATGGATCTAAAATATTATTTTGAGAAGTTTTCTATAGGCTTGGCCAGGATGACAAAGGGAACCATCTCTGTCTCTGTCTCTGACTCTCTCATTCTCTGTCTCTGACTCTCTCATTCTCTGTCTCTGACTCTCTCATTCTCTGTCTCTTTCTTTCTTTCTTTCTTTCTTTCTTTCTTTCTTTCTTTCTTTCTTTCTTTCTTTCTTTCTTTCTTTCTTTCTTTCTTTCTTTCTTTCTTTCTTTCTTTCTTTCTTTCTTTCTTTCTTTCTTTCTTTCTTTCTTTCTTTCTCTCTCTCTCTCTCACATATGCACACACATTCACAATTTTAGTAGCCCATGTGAAGTAAAATAATTCTAAGGTCCTATCCCTATGGCTTATCTTTTTTGAACATCCCTTTACACTATAACTTATGCTACATTTTCAAGATGTTAAATCTACCATGTGATTTTTTTGTAAACATGAACCATTGTCAAGCTATTTCTCCTTTAGCTTTTTCCTGTCCTTGAACTTTTAGTTGAATGCTAAACTACAACACATGCTTTGAGCTGGAAAGAATATAGTTATCATCTGGAAAGGATCTTAGAGCATAGAAAATTGCATCTGAAAGGACCAGAGAAATTATCTCATCTAACTTCCTTATTTTATTGATGAGGAATTGAGATCCAATGAGGGAAAGTGCCTTTCTCAAGATCATTCAGCAATTTATTTCCAGAGCTGGAGCTGGAAACAAGGATTCCCAATCCTAGGCTTTGTCTACTCCCCCATGTACATGGACTGAATCTTGGATTACCATTTGGAAGACAATGCAGCTGTGTTTGGTTAGTGTCAATTGTGGGTGCTTTAGGAATGGCACCCACTTGCCATGATCAGAGGAGGAGGGGTTGATTAGTAAGAACACACTTCATTAACACTGCACTTTCTCAATCATAGTAATTGTGGCTCTTCCCGAAAACATCAAGTGGAACAGGTTTCATTTTAACCGAATCAATCTAATGTGTTGAAATTTACATAATTCCCCCTCACTGCATTTATCGAGCAGCAGGGCTTTTAATTTACATTGTCTGTGTAGTCTGTAATCAAAGTGTTAAGAACACAAGGTTTATTCATTACATGTGCCATGTGGTGAAAGATTTACATAATATGCTGAATCTTGCTGGTAGATTACCCTCTCCCCAACCAACCCTCATTTCCATCCTGAATCTAACTTATTTTCTCTAACTTGTTAATTTGATTTGACCAACTTCTGAGTTCCACTGAACATTTATTATACAAAGCTATTCACATAAACTCAATGGTAGCTGACAGTCAACAGTCCCTGAGGTGAAAGTCTGCAAAGATCAACCAAGTTTCCCGAATTCAGAAAGAAATGGAGAACTTATTAAGATGCCAACACAGCTGATGCAGCGTCTCAGGGTATGTTCCTATCTTGGTGGGAAGAAGAGATACCTGTGTTTGGCAAAAAGTCTGATAGCTCTGATTACTTAGAATCCATCTTCTGGGACATTTCAAATTCATACTTAAGAATGCAAGAAGGGAACATCGCCCAATGTGCTATTCTGTGACTCCCAGGCTTTCTTTCATCTTGAATTATGTCTTTTTTGCTCATTTAAAATTCCTTTTCAAAGTGCCAAAGAAAAGGAGATATTGCTTGAAAACTTCAATAGTTAAAATGGAAAAGGAACTACATGATCTTTTTTAGAGCTGTAAATATGATAAAGAGATTGAAGGAATGTGATATAAAATGCTTAGGTCAAATAATACTCGTTATCCTCTCACTACAAAATAATTTATTAAGAGCTCATGTGCTATGTCAGTGTGCTATCTCTCACATGAGTAGGAAGCCAGAATACCTATGATATTCCTATCCATTAGCTCATTGGTGTTCTTAATAGATAGTTCTTTGTACAGAACTCAGTGAGGTACAGAAAGTGTTTAATAACTGTTGAATAAATGGGTGTGTGCACAATAAATATTATAATCATCCCCATTTTTCAAATGAAGATCTAGACTAAAAAAATGAAGTGACATATAAAGTAATGAGACACTGAACTAGAAAGAATCCTAGAGATTAAATCCTTTAATTTGGTTTCCTCATTTTACAGATTAGGAAACTGAGAACCAGAGATATTACTTGTTTGGGGCACAACCAGAAATGATCAAAGTCAGAAACTGAACACTGGTCCATGATTACTGCCTCTTTTCAGGAGGTCACATTAAAGGGACAGAACTGAAACTTGGTCTAATCCTTTGCTCTAGACTCTTTCCTACTTGACCACTGTGCTTTCCTGCCAATGCCCTCTGTAACTAACCATTATTGCTATTGCTCCAACTCAGTCATGTCCAACTCTTCTTGATCCCACTTATAGACTGGCTTGCCATTCCTTCTCCAACTAATTTTATAGATGAGGAAACTGAGGCAAACAAGGTTGAAGTGACATACCCAAGGCTACACAGCAATTAAGTGTTTGAGGCCAGATTTGAACTCAGAAAAATGAGTCTTCCTTGCCTCCAGTACTGGTGCTCCAAACACTGTGCCTCCTACTTGACCTCAAATCACACTAAAATTCCCACCATCACAATTAGCTTAAAACACAGATTACATATGTCTATCTCTGTTGGGCAGGATAAGTGTGAGAATGAATGGCAACAGATTTTAATTAATTATCTACAATATTCATAACCCTATGTTTAGGCATAGAGGATTCAAAGTTGAACTAGACATTATCCATGCCTATAAAGGACTTATATTAGAAGATAGAAAAAAAATTGATTTAATTCAGTAAATGTTTTTTGAGAGCTAGAAATTATTATAGATATCATCTAGTGAAATTTTCCAACTTAATGTAGAAATTAAAAGCAATCTAGGATCAGTGACTTGGCCAAAGTCACTAAAATTTGTGGCAGAGTTAAGCCTTGAAAAGAAATGTTTCTGTTTGTAGGGTCATCCCTTGGCAGTATGTGTATATCATGGAAAGTACTTGGGGCTTGGGGAAAGGAGATCATCCTTTGGATTTCAGTTCCATCACTAGTTTTCTGAACTTTAATAAGTAACTTCCCTTCTTTCACCCTCAGTTACTCATGTATAAAGCTGATAAACCTTTAAACATAAACTACTGAATAAGAAAGGGACCTTAGAACATATATAAAGTTGCAGAGATAAGAGACTGCTAATATCACAAAATATTTGAAATTCAAAGGACCTTTGAGATGATCTATTTTGAATTCCTCCTTTTACAGAGAAGGCATCAGAGTCCCAGAGCGGGATATGGCTTGTCTCGTCTTATCCAGGTGTCTAGGGATGAGAACATTAAAAAGAACTCTTCCAGCTCTAAATTCTATAATCTATAATTCTATAAGAGGAAGGTAAATTTGGGAAAGGTTCAGTTCAGTCACAGAAAAAAGACTGTTAATTACAGTTCCCAAATACTTTCTGCTCTAACATAGATATGCAGCAGAGTGCCTAAGTCAAGTGTGCCATGGATACATGCAATGGGATTGTGAACAAGGCAATCTGCTCATTGGTAAAATGGCTGTAATAATAGCACTTATCTTACAGTTTCTTTTAAGGAAGAAAGTAGAAAATATTTGCAACTTAAAAATCCTAAATCACTATAAGCTAGGGATTAGGAAAAAGTTAAGAAAGGCCATTCTTTTGTTGTTATTCATCCCATTTTTTAAGAAGAGCCTACTAAGTTCAAGGCAGCTCGTCAGTGCAAAGAGCACCAGGATTGGGTTGAGGAAGACTCATCTGCCTAAGATCAAATGTGACCTCAGACACTTGTTAGCTCTGTCACCCAGGGCAAACCCTTAACCATATTTGCCTCATTTTCTTTATCTATAAAATGAACTAGAGACGGAGATGGCAAACTGTTCTAGCATCTTTGCCAAGAAAACCCTAAATAGGGTCACCAAAAGTCAGACATGATTGGAAAATGACTAAACAACAACAAGAACCCTAAGCTAAGCACAAGGTAAAAAAATAATAATGATAACAGCAATAATAACTAGCATTTACAGACAATCTAACATGTGCTTAGCATTTTATGAATGTTATTTATTTGATCATCACGACTGTATGAGGTAGGTGCTTTTGTTATCCCTATCTTACAGGTGAGGAAATTGAGGCAGAATTGAGGCTAAGCAACTTGTTCAAAGTCACATAGCTCTTATCTGAGGGAGGATTTGAACTCTCATATTCATAATTACAAACCCAGGGCTCTAATTCACTATCTAATAGGGTGGTAAATTATGCACACATGAAATAAAATACATCCTAGGCCTTCAAATAATTTAGAATCTAGAGTAAAACAGATAAAAAATGGATAGAGAAGGATTTTAATGCAATTTTAGAATATGGCAAGGTCACAAAATAAAATTCTTAAAAGTATTAGTAGTAGTAGTCTCTCAGTAATCGAGGATGACGATTGTCTTTGTGCGTTTTCATCTATGGTGTATAGATGAGTGTGCACAAAGACACTTGTGCGTGAAGGAGATTTAAGTGGAAAAGTCGATGCACAGGGACAGTCCCACTCTCTCTGCATTGGAAGCCTGGGTCCAGTGGCATGAAAAGTCGTTACACCTGGAGACTCCCTCAGTTGCATTGGATGGTCGTGTTGTCCTTTGTGCTCAAACCCACCCTGAGAACTCCACAGTGCTTTGCTGCGTCTCCCTTTCAGCCGTTGAACCTTCTTATTGGCTTCTTCCATCTGTTCAGCCGAAGCAGTCTTCACATGCTGGGTGAGCAAAACCCTGGTTCACCAGGGGTCGATGACCCGATGGCTACCCTAATACCCTAATACCCTTAAAAGTATTATATTCACCTTAAAACACTATAAAATGTTAGCCATGGTGAAGAAGATGATTATATGAGTATTACCTATGTATTATAAGTGATTTGAGGGTAAAAAGGTGACTTTAAGCCAAGGGATGATAAAAGAAAGCTTATGGAAGAAGTGGCACCAGAGATGGAGCCTGAAGGAAGGCAAAAATTTCAACAGGCACGTATGTGTGTGTGTGTGTGTGTGTGTGTGTGTGTGTGTGTGTGTGTGTGTGAAAGAGAGAGAGAGAGAGAGAGAGAGAGAGAGAGAGAGAGAGAGAGAGACAGAGAGAGAGAGAGAGAGAGAGAGAGAGAGACAGAGACAGAGACAGAGACAGAGACAGAGACAGAGACAGAGAGAGGGAGAAAGAGAGAGAGACAGAGAGAGACAGAGAGAGAGAAAGAGAGAGACACACACAGGGAGACACAGAGAGACAGACAGAGACAGAGGCAGACAGAGAGACAGAAAGACAGAGAGACACACAGAGAGAGAGAGAGAGAGACAGAGAGAGAGAGAGACAGAGAGAGAGACAGAGAGAGACAGAGAGAGTTTGTTGTACAGGTCAAATCCATTCTCAGTAGCAGGAATCTCTTTCAAATCTGAGATTCTGAGATCTTTGGACCTTAATCTCCAACTAATCCTGAATCTATCTTGTTAGCACAGATGTATTTCCATATTGTCTCCCCATCAGACTGATCTCCTTGAGGCCAGAGAGAGCCTTTTGTCTTTTTTTCTTTTTCTATTATCTGGCACATAGAAGATTCTTTAAAAATGTTGTTGACTAAGTATTTTTATAGGAACTTTTGGAGTTTTTATCATCAGATGTTCATGATAGTAATTGTTCACATTTATAAAATACCCTATACTTTCCATAGCATTTTCTCACCTGTATTCACTCAGGCACACCATCTTCATACATGTTCTATGAGATAGGAAAGACAAGAATTGCTATCTATTTTGTTGTAAATGGGGAAACAGAGTCTCCTAAGAGCAAAATGTCTTGTTCCCAGGTATAGAGTTAGAGCTAAGACTAAAAATAAGTCTTTAAACTTCATGTCTGCTACCACAGATACTATACCAAACTTTCTAATTTGAAACAATTCTTTTTACAAGAGAAAAACAAACTAGTTTACCTTTGAGTCAGATTAAGTGAAAAGGCTTGAGGTTTGTTTTAACTGGCCAAAGCAGAAATCAACAGTAGATATATTCAAAGTTTTGAAAATCACGTGGTGTCAAACATAGTTGATCACCATCTAATGGGTTAAATCTTAAACCCAAGTGCTATTTCTAGAAGACTGAAAAAGTTAGAACAAGCAACAGGAAGCTTGCTTTCCAGTAGTAGGACACACTCTTGTAAAACTGAAAGTCACAAGAGGTGAGTCACTGAGACCATTCCATTCATCTGTTATTTCTCACACTCCTCTTTAGTGATCATACAGTCACAATAACACCACAATGATCGCCAGACTTTACACAAAATTTTAAGGTTTGCAAAATGCTTTACATATGTTATCTCATTTGATTGTCATAAATAACCTTGGGAGGTGGATTCTATTTGTATCTTCATTTTTATAGACCAGAAAATTGAGACTTAGACAGATGGAAGGACTCATCGAGGGTTACACAGCTGAAGGTTACATTGTCTGGCCTAACATTGCAATCTGGCTCTTCCTTACCCCTTATGTATCATTATTTCTCCTTTACTACATGGCCACCATTCATCCTTTATCGTGTCTTTGATGATATTTCGAAGTCACATGCTAGGCATTTGAGGTAATAGTTACAACGTATTTCCAGACATCTGGAGTGTTTCCTTAGACTGTTGAATCAAGGTTAAAAAAAGTTTCGATAAAATTGGCAAATGGAAGACTAGAGATTGGGTATTAAAGTTCATTCTTCAATTCTTAAAATGTTTCTTTTCTTAAATGGGGGTGTGCTCTCTGTCATCCTGGGTCACATCTGTCCTTCATATGGTAGGTGTTTTTTCATGACTTCTTGTATGAGGATAAATACAAAGATGGATATGGAGAAATGATAAAGATAGATGGTAGGAATATTGATGGACTACAGATATAGGTGATAGATCATTTAGAGATATTGATAGATGATGGAGATTAAGATAGAAATATTGAGAGATGATAGGCAGAGATAATTGGAGAGATAGTATCAACAAATAAATATATCTGTATACATATCATTATGGATATCTATATGCATATTATATAGACATATATCTTTACTATATAAGTTTCTATATTTTTTCTGTCTCCATATAGGCTTGGAAAGATATTTAGTATTTTCCAAGCATCATAGTTCTATCTATACCTTTTAATTCACCATTGCCCCTGTCCAAATGTGGTAAAACCACCACTACACCACCTTAATCTTCTATTTGAGTGGCATGAGAGAGTTGGAAGCATGCTCCAAAATGGATTGATTTCCATCTTTAGTGACCACCAAAGAAAACTAGTTCCAGTTTTTAGCTGGGCATGTGTGAAAGTTAGTTTTTAGGACCTACATTTATGTACAATAGGAATGGACTGCATATTTCTCAAGTAAGAATCAGATCTACTGAAGTAGGGGAGAGAGATCAAGAAAGAGAAGCACACACACACACAGACAGATATACAGACAGACAGAGAGAAGATAGAGACAGAAACAAGAGGAAGAAGAGAAAGATATTTCTAGCTAGTTAGGTTGGCCATAGGTTTACAAGTCAAGATATAGAAAAACTGCAGAATTCATTTAGGCAAATTCCTTCATGTACTAGGTAAGAAAACTGAGATCAATAGAATTTAAGTGACTTTCCAGATGTCACAAAGGTAGTCATTTTCAGAGGTGAGATTTGGAGTTATACCCTAAATCCTCTGTTCAGTGCACCCTGGCTTTCTTGACCATCTCTTCCCAGTCTAGTATAGGGCCTCTAGACAAAAGCAGTGCCTATCACTCTATAGAGTTTAGGGTCACCCTTCTGCCATGCTGAGACATCAGAGAAAAGCCTTAGTTAGAGAAGGGGATCTCAAAATCTTTCTAAGTGAACACAGAGCAACATAGAACAATATTAATGAAAGATAGGATGTAGAAGGTAAAATGTCAGTGTTAGCAGGAACTTTATAATGAAAGAACTAAAGAAGAGGAAAAATCTCTCTCTCTGTCTCTCTGTCTCTGTCTCTCTCTGTCTCTGTCTCTCTCTCTCTCTCTCTGTCTCTCTCTCTCTCTCTCTCTCTCTCTCTCTCTCTCTCACACACACACACACACACACACACACACACACACACACACACACACACACACACAAGATCATCCAGTCCAAACAAACATTTTCATTTTGTAGAGTCAGGAAATGAAAGAGTAATTGTGTTATTTATTCAAGGTCATATACCTAAGTAGAAACAGAACTGGGTTTTGAGCCTATATTTCCTAAGTCTTTTCATAATGCTTTTCCTACTATATTAGGTTGCTTCCGGGAAGACTGCCATAAACTATCCCTTGTTGTCCAGATGGACCATGGATTTCTACCATTGCTGGCAGTTTTTTTTTTAATATTCTTGTGGGGAAACAAACATAGTGAATCCTTGTTTAACTCATTATTTTAGGTTTTTTAATCAAAAATAAACAATGGAAGTAAAATAGTTCCCACTTATAATTCTATTCCTTTGTTTTGATATTTCAAAATATTTGTGCTTTAGAGCTGGCATCCTTTACTTGAGCAAACTAAATTGAAAATCTGGAGGCGTTTTTATTGAGAACAATCTTCCTTCAGAGCCAATTTATGGAGGGTGGATGGAGTTGGAATCCTGTAGCCTTCTTCACTCCACTTCACTCTCCAATAGAAAGAGCCTGGGACCAGGAGGCAAAAATCTTAGAAAGATATTTACTATTTGCCAAGCATCACAATTCAACCTATGCTATTCAATCAAGCATTGCCTCTGTCCAAATATGATAAAACTGCTTCTCTATAAGGCCTTTGCTATTTTATTTATGTGGCATGAGAAAGTTGGAGACTTGATCCAAGATAGTTTGATTTCCATCTTCAGTGGCTACCTAAGAAAATTACTCTCAATTTAATCTTGCTAGACATGTCTGAGAGGTTAGTTCTAAGGAACTACCTTTGTGTAACATCAAGGCAGAATTATGGGAAAAGAATAATACCCCTATATCCACTGAATTGTGAACACTTTCTAAGTCAATGGGAATGGCTCAACATCAGACTGGAACTTTATAGTGATATATAACCAACCCACTGAGAATTTTTTCTCCCCTAACTATGTTTGTCTAATTCAATATATACATCTTAACTTTCTGTTATATATAAGAAGTTCTGTGGGATTCAGAGGTGAATACGTCCTAGCTAAAAAGGGATGATGTAATGAAAACACTTTGTACACATCAAGGCATACACACACAAAAAGAGCCATTATAAAGGAATACTTAAATAGTAAGCTTTCCACTAATGTAGATCCCAGCCTCTCCAGGTCAAATGTGTTCATCTTTATGAGTTATAATTAAAAATGTCATCATTTTTGGTCAACCTGATCTTGAGACTGTCTGCATTTCAGTAAAGCTGATCCTTATTTGAGAAGTATGCAGTCCATCCCTAGACTTATACTCAAGGTTTGTCTGGCTTTATAAAATATGCTAATATTTGCCATGGTTTTTAGTCCTCCACAGGTACCTTTATGTCAAGAAGAAGCATCAGAATAATGGGTGGAGGTGTTGGGGAGACATTGATTCTATCCTTACTGCTCCTGCTTAGGACAATGATATGTGTTCTCCACTCTGTAGGACTTGCAGTTTAGAAAAGGTGATAAAATATGTACATAGATGATGAAAATACAATAAAGTGACATAATAGTGATACAAGCAAATTATCTGTGACTTCTCATCGAAACCCATAACAATGTGAGTCATCTACAGTTAGGGAAAATCTCAAAGCTGCTTTTAATGAGTGAATCAGAGAGACTATGTGCTGGGTCATTACCATTTCTCACTGAGACTAAATACACATATTTTCCTCAAATCACATTTTGCCTCTAAATCCATCTCTGCTCATCAGAACTAGGAAAATAATTTTTGTAAGAATGACCCCATTTTAAAGAAATTCAAGTTTGAAAGACAATGAGAACTCTGATTACCACAATAACCAACAATAATTTTAGAGAACTCAAGATGAAACAAACTGCCTTCCTTCTAACTAAAAGGTGATGAATTCAGGGTATAAAATGAGACATATATTATCTAGACATTGCCTATATGGAACATTGTTTTGATTGAGCATATTTATTCCATCCCCTTCTCCTTTTAAAATTCTTACCTTCTGTCTTAGAATTAACACTATGTATTGGTTCCATGGCAGAAGAACAGTAAGTGCTAGGCAAGGGGGTTAAGTGAGTAACTCAGGGTCACATAGCTATGGCATATCTAAGGACAGATTTGTATCTAGGACCTCCTGTCATTAGGCATGAGTCACAATCTCCTGCACCACCTGGCTTCTCCTTTTCTCTTTGTTATTCAATGGGTGATAGATTATTATTGGAAAAAAAACCTGAATTTAAAAAGAAAAGTAAGTACATATATGTCTTTTCATATGCTGCTCAAGAATGTAAGTGTCCTACCAATGTGGGACTTCTGCCCATTATTCAATAATAGGCAGGACACTTTTAAATTTTTTGTTCTTCTTATATATCTTAAACAGTTGGTAAAAAAAAAAAAAAACAACCTTATTTTTCTCCCAAGGCTGTATTGTAATTTAAAAATGTCTGCTGATGAAATAGTGTCTTCTTTGAGTATTCCATTTAAAAATTGAGTTTAATTATTAAAAGGTCTTGATTATATATTCTTTTACCTTTTATAAAGCACTTGCTTCAAAACAATCCTGTAAGGTATCTAAAAGAAGTATCTACTGTTCTTCCTGCTTTCAGGTCCATAAGACAAGGTTCCCTCCAAGTTTTGCTGCTCACTTCTATCTCATCACCATGCTGCTTACTCAAGCCCTGAATGCCCCCACCTCCTTCAACCTCTTCTCCCCTCTGATTGAAGGTGGGGGTGGGGGAGAGAATGCCAAATTCCTCCAAATATCTTATTTTATATAGACAGAAACTGAACTCTGAGCTCTCACCAATTTGGATCAGCTGTTCTGCCTGGTTTCAACTCTAGGCAACAAGATTCCCCCATCAGTAGCCCCTGGAGGATCTCTTTCCCACCTTTTTTGTTTCATCCTCTTGCCCCCAATTCCATTAGATTGTGAGCTACTGAAGGGCAGAAATTGTCTTTCTTTTTATTAATTGCATCCCTGGTTCTTATCACTTTGCCTGGCACCCAGTAGAATCTTAACAAATGCTTATTGGATTTGGATATTTTTAGAAATATTCAAATGATTTGTATTGGATTGCAGGGTGGGGGAATTCAATTCTCCAAAGCACATCAGAATTTCCTTTTGATGGGCAGAAGTAGATAAATTCCAAAGAGTGGCTTGAGACCCCCCCATATATATATATATATACATATATATATATATATGTATATATATATATATATTTCCAAGCCCCCTTTGGCCTTCAGTTGGACCTGTTGGAAGATTGAACTAATCTAAGGATTAATTCAAGGCACTGCCTTTCTTAGGGCAAAATAAACAAGGTTTCCATCCAATCACTTTTTTCTCCCAAAGCTTGTCTGATACTATTAAATATGAATATTGCCAGCAGGAATACTAATTTCTCAAATGTCTCCAGCTAAAAGCAGTAGTTTGTGAGTTCAATAAATATGCATATTTGCTCACTAGGAAATATCTATTAAATATATTTCTGCACAGGAATATAGAACAGAAGAAAGAGAGGCAACCACTAAGTGTTTCAGACCAAAGTGATTACTAATATCTCCCCTCTACCAGGATTTTAAGGAAAAAAAATAGATTTTCTATATTTTTCATAACATTAAAATATAATTGCAAAAATTTCATTCAGTTACAATTTCTATAGGAGAAAACGCTGATGGAAAAAGTGATTAGATGTCAGGTCAAGCAAAACTGCATTATTCTGCATGGGAAAAGAAGAATGTGCACAAACACACACACACAAACATAATGCACATACACCCCCACATATCTCTTCAAACTTGATATATTTGTCTCCTTTTCAATTAACATAGAAAAGGAAATATTCTTCTACACATATTGAGGAAATATGTAGGCATTTAGTTTAGCATGAATTAGTGTTCAAATATTTAAGAAAAGGCTATGATATCCTCTTATTTCAGAGAAGAATAAATTGAAATATTTTAAAGAAAACATTTGATTCAATAATCATAAAACCTTAAAAATGATGACAGTGGAAATATATATATATATATATATATATATATATATATATATATACTGCTGAAGCTACTTTATAAGCCACATTACCACAAGTATATATATATATATATATATATATGTACATATATATATATATATATATTCTTCATCTGGAGTTCATGAACTAACTCCCCCTCCCCCCAACTCTTTCTCTGTCTCTGTCTCTCTCGCTTGCTCTTTTGCTCTTTCTATCTCTCTGGCTTGGTCTCTCTCTCTCTCTCTCTCTCTCTCTCTCTCTCTCTCTCTCTCTCTCTCTCTCTCTCTCTTTCTCTCTCTCTCTCTCTCTCTCTCTCTCTCTCTCTCTCTCTCTTTCTCTCTCTCTCTCTCTCTCTCTCTCTCTCTCTCTCTCTCTCTCTCTCCCACACACACACACACACATACACACACACATACACACACATATATATGTTTATATAGAACTATATATTTATGATAACTATTTTTTCCTTTGTTATTTTATGAATTTTACCTAAAAACTATGTTGTGAAGCAGGTGTGCATAGGCTTTACTAGACTGGCACAAGGGTCCATGACATAAAATAATAATGACTAATAATCAATAATAATAATAGATAGATAGCAATTATATAGTACTTTGCAGTTTGCAAATATTTTATCAAATATCTAATTTTATCCTAAAAGTAACCCTAGAAGGTAAGTGCTATTATCATCTCCATTTTGTCTCTACCGTTTTGAAGATAAGATAATTGAGGTTTAAATAGGGAGCGTGACAACATCAATGATACAAGTAACCCACCAGGGTTGGAACTTCAAATCCAGATTTCAATGTAGTTTTCTATTAGGTCATTTGCTTCTCTCTACTGTTAAGTTCTGCATTTGTATCAATCGGTGCATTATCAACTTCACTGAGTCATAGTTTCCTCCTCTCTAACTCAGAAGGACTGGACAAATACTCATCTCAAGTATTTTAAAGTTTTGATAGTCTTTGTGGATGGACTTGATTTGATAGAATGATTAGCAAGGCAGGACTCTTTATCAAGAGATATTGGGGGGATGTGAGATAATATTGCTGTTTTTTCTCCCTTTGGTGTTGATGTTGCTATTTTTGTGTGCAAGATTGGGGTAATTACCTTGTGTGCCATAATTATTTTCATCATTATTCATTTTCTCTTTTTAAAAAACCCATTCTCTCTCTTCTGCCAAACAAGCCTTTCATGGGTTTGAAAACAATTTAGTCTTGGTTTCCTGGAGTGGGAGAGCATGACAAACATCGTCTCAGCAGGTGAAGATGGCTCTGAGACTAGTAGGAGATCCTGCATTTGCCTTGATGTCACCTATTTCCCCAGACCAACCTCATTCATCCCTGAACATGTGCCTGCCATTCAGGCAGGTTAATGAGGGCTGCCCAGGGTAGAAGATTGGCTGTCTGGAACCAACTGCTTTGACTGGAGATTCTTGGTTTGTTTTTGTTTTTTTTTTCTTTCCTCTGTCAGATTTGCCCTTCAGAAAAGAAAAGAACAAGGAGAGAAAGCTATGGTTTTCCAGCTGAGACACAGGAATTGGAAGAGGGGGGTTGCAGGAGATAAATCAAAGAAAATTGACTGAGAATTGGTACAAACAAAATTTGAGCTTAACAAGTGTCCTCCTGGTGGAGAAAAAATTACTTCTCATCCAGGGGGGAAAGGAAGGCATGTTGGCAAACCTTTAGCTGCTAGTTGGTTTGTCATTGCTTTCCAGCTATTCAGGACCAAAGTGGCACAATTCACCACTACAACCTGCTAAGCCTGAAGCCTTCCCCATCCTCCAGGTAGTCCTCTCTCCCCACCCCATCCGTTTCCTGACTAAATATGAGAGAGATGTTACTTGCAAGCTATTTATGTGGGGAAACTGATAAACATACAAACAAACCTTGGCAGTATTTTAACATACTATAAGCTTCAGAAGAAAAAAGCATCCTGTCTTGAGTCTTGACACTTAATGCTAAAGTTCACTTCAATTCAGTAAACCATTGAATCCATGTTCTTTAAGTGGCTACCTTGGTCCAGGCATTGTACTGAGTTAAAAACAAAACAAATGACTCTCCTTGCACTCAAGGTAGCTGCAGTCTACTGGAGAAGACAACATCAAACTCACATACATGTATACTCATATATTTGTGGAGTGTGTATATATATATACACACTCCACAAATATATCCACATATATATAAGTAAATTGGAGAAAAAAAAACAGAAGGAAGGCACTGGAACTTAAGAGGGATGAGGAAAAGCTTTCTTTAGAAGGTGAGATTTTAATTTTATATTAAAGGAAGCAAAAATGGTCAACAGTTGGAATAAAAGAGAGATAGCAGTCCAGGTATGGGGGGACAGCCAGAAAAAAATGCCTAGAATTGAGAGATGGATTGTCTTTTTCTTGTAATAACCAGGTGGCCAGTATTTCTAGAATGTCAGATGGAAGAGTATGTGTCAGGGAGTAAGGTGGAAAGGTAAGAGAGAGTTTGATAATGAAGGGCTTTGAGTGCCACAAACAAAAACAAAACAAAAAAAATATTTTATACCGCTCCTGAAGGAAAATGGAAGCTATTGGAATTTATTGAGTGAGGTTAGGGGTGTAACATGATTAGAACTGCATTTTAAAATCATTTTAGTGGTTGAATGGAGAATGGATTGGGTGGTGATTATTTTCAGGTTGACTCATATCTCAAAAGACAGTGTTTAAAAATCTTTAATTTGTAGAATTATCCCTGTTAAACAATGGAGGGACCTTGTTCGAAAGAGGATATTAGAAAGGTGCCGTAATATATATTTGGGTTAAATTAGACTACCAGCAAGAAGAATCAGTTTCAACTCTTGTCTCTAATATTAGCTTTGGTGACTTTACATGATCCATTTCTCTGGTGTAGGCTTCATTTTCATCATTTTTAAAACAGATGGCTGAACTTGATGGTTTCTATGATGCTTCCCAGTTTTAACATTACATATTTTTTCAGTTCTGTACCAGATCTTTCATTATGTTCTAACATTCTAAGTTTGAGAGCTTAAAATTAAATGTTCTGAATTTTCCTTCAGTTCAAAACAAAATTTTCCAGTTCTCACCATCCATTAACCTCCTTGGGGGGGGAGGGGGGCAATTTGACATGCAGAGCACCTAACTGATAATAAGCAAAGTTTAGGAAAGCTCATTCCTTTACATGACTGATTTTTCAGTTGGATTTCCCAAGTCCTTTGCTTCTAGACAATGGTTAAAGGTCACTCTCATAGAGACCCCATGGTTTTATTCTTAGGAAATCCCACGTTGCTCCTTTTGGTATTTGACTCCTGACTTGTGTTGATTTATAAATTCAGAGTTTCTGAATACCTATGGCTTTTCTACTGTTGGTCCCTTAGAAATGGAAGGTATTAGTCAAATAAAGTATAGATGTTTGAAGTGATAATCATAGTCATTGAGGGTTGATATTATAAGGAGTCTGAAAACAGAAAGCGTCTCGGTTGAAAGGACATTGAAAGTGAGAATAGAAGATATAAGAAAACTTAAGCAAGCAGGAGTATTAACCATTATCATTGTTATGATATTTTTAGAATGGCTGAAAATTTTCATTACATAAATTATCTCATCTAGTGCTCATGATATCACTGAGAAGTAGGTGTGATTAAGAATCATGTCTTATTCATTGTTGCTGCTATTGCTGTTACTGTTGTTGTCATTTTGCCGTAAATAAGGACAACATGCTTTCCAAATCCCCTATGTTTTGCTACCAAGAGTTGTTATACTTAAAGAAGGCCATCATCTTATAACTGATATGGTAATAAGCATTTCCACTCTCAGCTATTCTGCTCCTCAGATGTCAAACACATATTTTGTCTCTGGACCTGTAGTTGTAATTTTTCATCTTGTAGACATGCTAGAGTTTGCATAGCCTTGGGTACCTAGGGTCACTACTATAAGGCATCAGAAGAAGGAATTATTGGAAGGACAATAGATTGCATATTGTTAGAATATAGAAGAGAAAAATGTTAGTTTTGGAAGAGAAGTTAGAAATATATAATGTTAGAATTGCCTGTCAAATCCATGTGTCATTCCTTTTTTATTTTTTTACAAAGGAAGAACTTAAAGTTCAGAAGGAGAGAGTGATATATTCAGTGTTTTATGGAAAATCATTTAATGGATGTCTGCCTCAATTTCTTCATCTGTGAAATGGAAATAATAATAGTACTTATCTTTCAGGCTTGCTGTGAGAGTAAAATGAGTTAACATTTGTAAAGTGTTTTTATGAATCTTAAAGCTGTCTGTATTGAGAATGTAATCATTGTTTCTATAGACCGATTTGAGAAAGCCCTCTTTTTTTTCCTTTTTGAATATGTAAGGAGAGGTGTATAGAAGCTCTTGAGAAAAGTTATTGCCTAGCCGTCTTGTGATGATCCATCCTCTCTAAACTCTGGCTGTTCACAGAGAACAGATGCCTTCTGTATTGTCAGGTCTGTATTTGAAGCCTTTCCAACTGGGATGGACCTACAGGGGCTCTTATTCCTTTGGCATAGCTTCCAGGAGCTAAGGCTCACCTTCATGTCAATAGGAGGTAGGTATCAGAGGATAACTGACCATAATCAATCTATCGATGAATAAATATTAATTGTATCTACTATGTGCCAGGCACTCTGCTACATTCTGGGGATACAAAAAAGAGGCAAAAAAGAGGTCTTACTCTCAAGGAACTTAAAAACAATAATAACTCCAGCCTCAAAATCAATTGCCTTGGGCTCAGGAGATAGCTCCCCAAAATATTTTTGATAAGAAGTACAAGGGTTGTTATTCACATTTTACAGTTGAGGAAAGCAAGGCTCAGATAGGTAAAGGGAAGTCGCTTGTGTCACATACTCTTCTCTCAAATGTCAGAAGAGGAAATTTATATCCATAGAAAGGAAATGACTTTCCAACTTTGCAAAAACAGGAAATTATTGAACAAGTATTCAAAATAAGGACTTTTAATTCCATATCCATCATCCCTTATCCATATCCAGTACTTGAGCCTAGGTTTTCAGACTCTAAGGTCAATGCTTTCTCCATAATGCTCCTTGTCCTTTGGTTGTTTTTATGATTATATGTGATAGTAATAGTTTTACACTGATATTGCAAATAGAACTATGCCTTTGTATCACTGTCAGCGACAACTCAATCCTTTTTGGACCCTGGGCATTCTTTTTTCATACTAATTAATAAATAACCCATTCCTTTGAGATGCCCTATTCTTCCTGCCTATGGAGCCAGGATAGAGGAAGGCAAAGAGAGTGGAGCCAATATCCTTGAAGAAATTTGCAGCAAGTCGGTCAGGATTATATTTACACACACACACACATACACACACACACACACACACACACACACACACAGACATACACACATACATACACTTCCAAATGGCTTCTTTTTGCCTCAAGAGTTCAAGACACATCAACAGCTTAAAAATAAAACAGCAACCCTGCTAAATAATTTAAATGTTTTCAAGTTGGTTTCAGCCAATGACTGCCAAAAGACAAGTCAATCTAGATCTTGCTGAGCCAGGACAGTTAAGTCCTTGGAAGAAACAGACAAAACAGGGAAATTAGTAATCTGGAAAAGTGAGGCCAATATGCTGAGGAGGGGAAAAGTTGGAAAAATTTCTATCTAATAGGGAAAACAAATCATCTTCCCCAACCCCCTTCCCCATTTAAGGTAGATGAAGTCTTTTATAAGCTCCTTAAAAAACAACATATGTGTCCACTAAGGATGAGAGATATTGAATGATTTGTTCAAAGATTAAAAAGCTTGATAAGATAGTTGGGAATTCCTTAGGTGCTCTGCCTCCTAGTGAAGTTGTCTAAAAATCTAAGCTCTTAGAGAGCTAACAAGCTAAAGGGTAAAAATAGTTGGGAAAAAAGTCTTAAATCTTAGAGACAGCAAATAATTCCTATCCCTCCCCCTCTGTTTAAGGTGAATAAAGTTTTATACATTTCAGTTTTATCTTTCTTTATATTTGCCAATGGAGCCCAGAGAGATGGAGCGATTTGCCCAAGGATGCATGGTACATTAGTAGGGCTAGAAATTCTCTAAGTATTCCACTCTCAAGTCCTCTTTCAACTCTATCAAAGAAAAGAAAATTTAACAGGGCTTGGTTGATTTTGGATAAAGAAGGGATTGGATACTGATATTTCCATTTGAAATTCACATAATAACCTCTTCTTAAACCTCTACTTGAAAGGCCCTGAGCTGGGTACAGAGGAAAATACAAAAGAAAATCAGAGGTGTTTTCCTTCTATCTGGGAGTTAACAGTTGAATAAAGTATTTAAATTCAAAGAAACAAACATTTATTAAGTACCTACCATATTCCAGGCACAGTGTTAAGTACTTTATAAATGTAATTTAACTTAATCTCATTTTATAATTAAGAAAACCACGCCTTGCCCAGGAACACATAGTTATTATAATATAGTATTTGAGCCTTAGTTTGAATTCTCATCTTTTTGAATTGAGGGTGAACACTACAAACTGTATCACCTCTCTGTCTCAAATAATTTGAGATAATTACAGAAGAGAGGTGGATTCAAAGTACTAATCAAGGAATTCTAGGTGAGAGATGTGACTTCTAGCTTGGAACCTCAGTGAATGCTTCATGGAATGGATCACTTTTGTGATGGTGCTTGAAGGATGGTGAGGATTACACCAGAAAAGGCTGAAGGATTGAAGAGGAGATTCTCAGCATAAGGGATTCCATGAGCAAATACTCAGAGGTTTGCAAAATGAGGTCAGTGAGCAGGATTTTAATTTCTGGCAAAATTCTTATAACATATTTTGAACAAGATATCTAGTAAATATCTCAAAACTGAAGCAACAATCACAAAGAACCAGCATGGCTTCATCCAGCCAGTGCTGGATGCTTCAATAAGCATGTTTTAATTGCTTAACATGTGCTATACTTACTATGGAGACAAAGAAAGGCAAAAATAGCCCATGTCTTCAAAGAGCTCAGATTCTAAGAGGGGAAACAGCATGAAAACAAGGACACAAAAGATCCATCCTAAGGAAGTAGAATGTAACCTTAGAGGTTTATCTCTAATTTCCTAATTTCTGTTTCTGGCAAGGGTATTATATTGGTAGATGAATCCTATTCCATAGATGTAGTTCTTCTATGTTTTTACAAAATGTAGAACAAAATCTCCCAATACTTGTCTCATGGGCAAGATAGCAAGGGATATTAGACAGGGTAGTAGTGCAGTTGGTGAGGGAGTGAATGGGATGGTCAGGGAGGATTAACACTTCTCATGTGAGGGCTTGTTCTTGTTGAGTCCTTTGCAGGGTTCCTCATCTATCTCTGGGGTCCATCTTTCACTCAACTTTGACCTGTGCAGTGGTCACACCTTGGTAAAAATATCTCTCCAAATGGTAGACAGGCAACACAAGGTTAAGGGTAACCAACGGGCTTCAAACCTATTGCTGATGTCTACCCCAAGCATGTGAAGGCTTCCAGTGGAATGAGTGGATGAGAACAATTCATTCCAACATACACTGTGGAAGTACTTAAAGCTTGGTCAGACTTTGAATCCTGGTTCAAAACCTCTTCTGATTTTTGTCCTGCCACTGAACTCCAATGGCTCTGGAAGAGAGAGTGAGGCCAACAACTTTGTCCAGTGCTGCCTCACTTAAATCCAGTTCATGCAGAAGTCAGGACATCCCCCCATGTCATTAGTACATGAACAATAACAATAACAACAATTAATGGGGTTATGAGTTGTTTGAATGGATAAATTCATAGAGTTGTTATTAATGATTTTTAACAGTGATCTAATGGGGAAGTCTCTACTAGAGTGTGTGTCTGGCCTTGACTGTATTGTTTGAAACACCTTTTTTATAACAGTGATGTAGAAAAAGGAAACAATATTGTTCTTATCAAATATATAGTGAATATTAAACCCAGAGTGATAGGTAGCACATTGAACCTCGAGATATTTATACAAGTTAAACTATTGGACCAAATCCAACAATGTGAAATTAAATAGAGATAAATATAGTTGTAGATTTGAAAATAAACTTTACAAGCATACTATTGTGGAGTTATAGCATTTTAGTGGATGGCAAGCTCAATGTGAATTGACAGTGTGGTACCAAAACAAAGGGGAAAAAAGTAATATAGCTTTAGGCTGCTTTATAAAATTCATACTTACAGGTTTCTATGGCATATCCAAAGAAAGTCACTTTCCCCACCCTGATGTGATTGTTCTTAAAGTCTTAAATGGGTTTTGGGGGATTTTATTGGTTCCTTTTGATTCCCAGGAATGTGTTTGTCTTCTGTTTACTGGAAATTGGGGGATGGCCATGTCTTTATGGAGCTTATGAAGTCATTGGCATAAAGAACCTCCCTCCTGAATAATGCAAAGCAAGAATACACTTGCAGAATACTATCTACAACCTGGGCACATAGTAAACATTTACTAAATACTTGTTAACTGGCTGTCTGTCTGGGCCATCTGCTTTTTGTGTGACATTTTCTTTACCTGGAGTAGCAGCTGCAGAACCCTGATCGAGGGAATGTTCACCCAGTGAGCCGTATTCCCTGGAGGAGCTTACAAACTGAGGTACCCACAGAGCATATGACCTGCCCTGCCTGGAAGAGGCTTTTTGCCAATGTTTCCTTGGCAATGGACCAAATCTACTGAAAATAATTGAACTTTACCTTCCCTTTCTCATTAGGTTGGGCTATGGGTTGAGGTAGCTGCCCCCAAAGGGGTTGGCGTGGGTCATCTACAGCAAGCTGTCATTGGTGAGGGCCACTAAGGCTTGACCTAACCCATCTCTCCTCTTCTTCTTGCACCATAAACCTTGGCATAGCTTTTGACTCATTTTTTGGTCGTACAGTTTCATCAGTTTAGGGAGCTCCCCTGTGAGGAAATTCCTTCTACTAATGCAAATAGGCAGCTGCTCTGAAACTTGGAGCTTTTGAGAGTCCACTGCCTTACTGTTTTGCTGTAATCAATGGCCTTAGAGCCAGGAGGATTCTTGAGTTTATTTGTAATATGGATTCTTCTGGAATTTTGGTGAATCCTATGGACCTTTTCTCAGAACTATGTTTTAAAATGCATTAATAATATAAAAGATAATAAAGGAAACATGTTGTATTTTATATAAATGGATATATATGTGTTTATGAATTAATATATTTATATATAAATAAATATAAATATAAAGACAATATAATTGGTTTCCTTTCCCCATACATTTGTTTTTTCTACATGTGCATGCATAATTCATGTACACATGCAAGCAGACATATAGACATATATTTAAGTTCATAAGCCCCAAGTTAAAAACCTCTTTTTTAGAAATATTCTCATCATAATATTAACAACTACTCAGGGCAGTAGCACTTTAAGACTTTCAAAATATTCTCCTCACAACCAATCTGTGATGTGGGCCACACAAATATAACTATCCTTATTTTACAGATGAAGAAATTGGGGCTCAGAGATGAGAAATGACTTGTCTAAACTCATTCAGCTAGTAAGTGGCATTTAAAATCTGAATTCCAGATCAGTACTTTTCTATATTCTATAATGTCAATCAACTCATGAGACTTTATAGCATCCAGGAGGCAGAAATTCCTAAGTACTGGAGGAGGACATTTCTAGGAATTATGGGTAACAGGAGAAAAACCTCTCAAAACTGAAATATCCTTTGAAGATAGTGAGGTCCAAAAGAAAGAGTGCTAGAATCAGAGACAATCAATTAATCATTAAATAAATATTTATTAAGAACTTACTGTGTGCCAAGCCCTTTGTTAAATCTTAGTAGTTATCAAAAAAAAAGGCAAGTCTCTGACCACAAGGAGCTTAAATTCTAATGGCGAACTTGGGTTATGATACTTACTCATGGCCTTTGTTACCTTTGTCAAATTGTTACATTTCATCGTACCTCATTTTCCTCCTCATTGAGAAACAGCCCGAAGGAGTCATTCACCATCTTTATAAATTTGAGGAGATATGATATAGCACTGTGGGATGGTAGATGTAGAGATTGAAGGAGATTTAGAAGTCATCTAGTCCATCTAATCATCTTGCAGCTGAGCACATTGCAGCCTGGGAAGATGATGACTTGGTTCAGGTAACTCAAGTGGTAAGTATAGCAGATGGGAATTGAAGCCAGGCTTTCTGATTCTAGAATCAGTAATTTTTCTACTTTCAACAACACTATCGTGTGCAAAAATGAACCAGAATAGTTCTGCTTGTTTTCAGAGAACAGAATTAGGGAGAGAGTCAGATATTGCTTTATATAAGAAAGAAAAAAATCCTTAACATTAATGACTGATCTAACAGAATTGCCCTGCTTTGGTATGTGATAATTTCTTCATCAATTCAGGTCTTTGAACGGAGGCTGTAGGACCATGCATGAGGTTTCTTGTGTGCTTTGTTTCTCCATTTTGTAAAACATAGTTGTTTGTTCAACTACAGGTTAGACAAATTACTCTCAGAATTCATTCCAAATCTGAGAGTCTGTTTTTTGGTCCATTAAGTGTAGGAGGTCGATTCCAAGATCTTTAAATTCCTTTCTAGGTTGAATTTTTCTGAAAAATTTAAGCCTCCAGAAGCTTAAGTTAGGCAAAAGGTGGTATCATATGTTGGTGGGATTTAGGAATTTTATTTCTTCTCTTTGTGTCATAATTTCTTCATTCATTAAATGAAAGGTGTGAACCATGTTACCTCTAAGATTCCTAAGACTCCATGATTCCATTTTATGAAACATGGATTCTGAAGGGGGCATGATTAAGAAGAAGCCTTTGTCGTGTCTCTGAAAGTGTTAAGGAATAGTTGCTCTCATGATGGTGGAGGCAGTGCCCTGAGTGCTGGGACCCTGGAAATTGTCCCTTCATCCTCTGGGACTGTATACCCATGCCAGACTCAGCATCTACTTCTTCCATCAGGGTTTTCAGTGGGCAGACTAGCTAGCTGGCATGTTTATTTCCTACTTGTATCAGCGTGGAAGTCATTAGCAGCGGGTGAGTATTTAGTTACAGTGACCCATTCACAAAGCAGACCAGTCATGCCTGAGAGGACAAGATGGGAGGTTTCCTTTCCATCCATGCTGCTGAAAGCCCATGGCTAGGCTATGTAGGGGGCGAGTTTTTCTGACTCATTATAGCTTCGTTTATGTCATTGCCTATGAAGGGTCAAAGACTACATCAGTATCCTCTTGCTCTGACACTACAAGACAGCATTTCCCAACATCCTTCCATTCTGAAACACTGTGGTTCTGAGTAGAGAATTAGATCCTCAAGTGGCATCCTCTGATATAGTCCCACAGTCCATATCCCTTGTCCAATGCAAATAATAACATGGTGCATTTGATTGGAATACTCAAGAACAAGATAAGGATTGTGTGGTCAGACTTCAGATTAAAATATTAAGAATAACAATGTATTACTCAAGACTGACATAACTACTGAGTGGACAGACTTCAGATTAAAAAATTCTGGCTTTGCACACATCCAGATTGAGAGGGGGCTGTGAGTAGTATCACTGAATCACACAAATATTTACAGGATGCAGAAATGCAGTGGGCAGATCCTGAAGCAGGCTGGTTTTTGTTTAAGCAGAGGCTGGCTGTAGGCTCCTTCTAGCTGTGACTCTCCAGCTGCCAGTCTCATATTCTATTGCTCTGTGCCCAGTTTCTACTTGGTTTAGATATCTACTTTGTGGCATTGTTAAACTTGTAGCTATATCTAGCATCCATTCTGCCTCTCCTTAAGCCAAAGATGCAACTAACATCTCAGGCTACCCTAGAACCTTTAAATTTATTTACAAACTGGTAATTTAGATTTATCCATTACAGCTAGTGTGGATTAGATCTTTTTCAGCAGTATTTATTTCCTTTGGGGGCACCAGCATGTAGGAACATTGTGATTGTCCTTCTCTGAATTGTAAGTTCCTCATTAAATCTTACTGAGTCTGTGGAGGTGACTACCAATTGATGTCTGACCCAGTTACCGAGGACTCCGAAGTTAGCACTTACTTATCTTAATAAGTAGATGGTAATGATTCGTTTGTTGAAACTGAAAACATGTACCAGTCTTAAATCTTCCATTTGTGTTTGTAACTATGAAAGGGGGTAGTGGGGTGGGGGGAAGCTGGTTTTGATTATGCAATTAACTGACTGTAAAGAAGGTGTTGTTTTCCATTATTTCATTATAGTACTCCACATTTGTTTTTGAAGAGCTGCCGAAGGGTTTACAGAGTAATAGCTAATCCTTCATTTATTTTTTTTTCTTTTACTCTTTCCTCTCCTTCATACTTTTCCATGTTATACTTAGAAAGTTTTCTTTGGAACATCAATTTCTTTAATTCTCTGTTTCCAAGTCTTTCTCTGTTAAACTAAAACAAGCAAATGGACACTAGAGAATTGCTCTTAAGGTCTTTGGAGCTATTTAGGTTTTTTCTAAATACTTGGAGTCTTAAATCACAATGGTTTGGTGTCTAGCTGATGACTCAGTAGGATTCCTGTTTCAAATTGCATTGCCATGATAAATTCATTTGTCACTCACTCTTACATTGCTTTAAAGTCAGTTAAAACATTTTTATTCCACTATATGTAGGTCTAAAATATTATCTTTCTGTATTCTTTATGCTGAACATAATTTGAGGGAGTTTGGACACTGGCATTTTCTTAGGCTGAGAAAAGCAGAGGTTCCAATTGGAAGAGACCACTGAGATTATTTTGTCCAAGCACCTAATTTTACCATGGTTGAAAAAGGAGTTTTTTTTTTTCCTGAAATGTGACATTTCCCCCCTTTTTATTTTTCTCTCTTTAGTAATGGGCTAAATGTTGAAAGATAACAAAATCAGAGCAATCCATAGATCTCAGCACTAGGCTGAGGACAATGTTAGGGTTCATGTGAATATTAGCCTCCAGGGCAATAAATTTCAGGGGGAACATTTCTTTTTCTTCTTTTTAAAAACTGATGTCTTTATATTTTTACTATACTTTCATTTTAAAACATATCTGTCCATCAATTTCTTTGCAAAGAGCAGTCTTATGTAACAAAGACTAAAATAGGAAAATAACTGATTAAAAACAAAAATAATAACTGAACAGTCAATCAATGAGGACATATCAGTAGATGACTAAATGCCAGACATCATGCTAAGACCTGGAGATACAGAGCCAAAAAACAGTCCCTGCCTTCAAGGATCTTACAGTCTAAATGGGATGATAACATGCAAACATATCAAAGAAGTACATATCAAAGAAATGCAATATTATTTTGTGGGTCAGACTCTAGCAATGTGTTTTTGGAATCACAAAAGACCAGATAGCAAACGGCAATTGATTTGCTTCTTGAAGGAAATCTAGTATTTCAAAAGGAAGAGGTGGATATGGAGAGCATATTAATCATCAAATATAAAAGAAGTCAATGGGATTTTTTTTGTTTGTATTGTTTGTTTTTCTGGAACCTTCCTTGCTTTCTCCATAATCCAGAAAATATTATCAATTTGGTCTCTAATTCCTTTCTTTTGTCAAAAACCACTGTGCTCTTCTGGTGATTCTTGGTTCACATATTGCTGAAATAGAGCTTACATAATCTTAAGCATAACCTTACTGGCTTGTGAAATTAGTGTAATTGTTCTATAACTTGAACATTCTTTCCATTGCCCTTCTTTAGAGATGATAATTAAACCCATGTGACCTAGGAAAATCAGAGACAGATAGACAGAGAAACACACACAGTCAGAGACAGAGAGAGCATGAAGAGAGAAAAGAAAGTCAAAGACAGAACCTTATGGTATATTACAGTATAATGAATGATATGGAAGATGGTTAAAAAAAAGAAATCAGGAGAGATTGTGAAAGTAGAAGGAGAAGGCAAAGAACATAATTTCACTATAGCTCAGAGAGGAAAACAATATCCAGGAGTAGAGGGTACAGTATCAAATGTTGTAAAGGTAAAGAATGATGAGGATCGGGAAAAAGTCAGATTTGGTAACTAAAAGATCATTGATAATGCTGGAAAGAGAAGTTTTAGTTGAGTGCTGAGGTTGGTATGCAGAGTAAAAAGAGTTGAGAGAAAATAGTGACAATGAGTATATTTATATATTTTTAAATAGACTATATCTGATAGTATATGCAAAATTCCAAAGTCATATTCCCCCATTTATGAAAAGAAAGGAGGGAGGTACAATCTTTCCATTGACATTTGGAGTTAAAACTGATAATTTTCATTTATAAATGTTCAATTTCATATTTGGGGGTGTTTTGTTGTCATTCTTTCTATTTTCCAACTTTGCATTGGAATTTTTTTCTTTGTTCTCTCTGAATTAGTTCATAGTTGACATGAATCTTCTTAGGCTTCTTTGTTTTCATCTTATTGTTATTGTTTTTATGGTGAACTAATAGTTCATTGAATAATATCAATGCAACACTTTTTGCTTACTATTCTACAATCAATGAGTAGCTACATTGTTTGTAATTATTGTCTAATATAAAAGTACTCCATTTTTTGAAAGGTGTATTCTATATTATTGAATTGTAATATATTTCTATATTCTATACATTGCACATAGATAGATAGATAGATAGATAGATAGATAGATAGATAGATAGATAGGTAGGTAGACCAATAGATGGATAGACAGATGGATAGATGGATGGATGGATAGACAGATAGAGAGAGAGAGAACGAGATAGATGACAGATATGACAGACAGATAGATGGACAGACAGACAGATAGACAAAACAGGTAGGCAGCAGATAGACATACAGGTAGGGATTAGATAGAAAGATAGATAGATCTTCTTGTGGTGATTCAATAGCTAGAAGGCTCAGGACATGATTTTAGGTTCCAAACAGATTTCCTTCATGCCGTACATATGCACGCATACACATACACACACACACACATATCTTTAACTTCCTTGTATTGGGGGCGTTGGTGGGTGGGTGGGGACCTTTCCATCCATCTATTTTGAAAAACACAGAGGTCCATCTGCCACGTTTTTCTCATCAGGGTAAAGTGACTTATGAATCACTTAAATTTTGCCTAATTTTGTAATATGCATATTCCCTCCACTGACACTGCTTGCAACCTCCTTTTTTCCTCTTCAACATATTATCTCAGAAAATATATATCAACCTGTAAACACACTTATATGAGTCTCTATGCACCTTATTTGACTAGTCCTCAGTAAAATAATAAATGCACACTTTTGTCAGATACTGGCCTGAAAGTCTTTCCAACATAATATATTCTATAATCTGCCAAAATGTGTGCCTTATTGATATACATGTAGAGATCACCATGCCATGATGAAAGGCTAGATGAGGACTTGTATAAGAAAAAGTAATAATAGTAGTAGTAGCAGCAGCAGCAGCTCATATTTATGTAACAGTTATAGGTTTATGAAATTGATCTGATATGTTTTTTCATTAGATCCTCACAACAATTTTTTGAGTTAAATACTATTATTATTCCCATTTTTACAGATGAGGAAACTGAGATAAACATGGATCATATCATTTAATTGTTCAACATCTCAGAGACTATATGTGTCTGAGACTGATTTTGAACCCAGATCTCCAATCCTTTATCTCCTATACTGCACCACCACCTAAGTAGAAGAATCTCTGAATTTTCATGGCAAAAAGTCCTTGAAGCCACCCAGGTCATTTTTCAATGATGAAAGTTTACTTTACTTTTTCATGTTTTTCATTTTATGAAGTGTTTAGTTATTTTGCTAAACCCAAAAAAAACCCATGAGACTCAGCATAAATATCACCCAAGCCATTGTACAGATCTGAATTAAGTGACATAATTGCAGCTACTCACCAGAGTAAAGATCAGAAACAGAACTCATGTCTATGGCCGCTAAAAAACTAATATTATTTTCTTACACAATTTTGCCTCTCTAGCAAGTTCTGGTGTTAATGATAAATTCCTAACCTAATTTATAAGATTGTTCTGATTGAAGTATTTTTGTCAAGCTTTGGACCTGCATTCTTCCAAACTAGAGGCTCCCAGAGAGCCTTTATCCAAAAGAAGTGCCCATCTTTGCTTTCCCATTCAAGTAAAATCTGATCAGCACACTCCAGCCCCCAAATTTGTGGCTCCTTCTAACAACTCCAGATAAGGCATCTGCTATAATTGATTTTTCATGCCTGCTACTTCCATAGAACTTTCCCTCTTTTCCAACTCTGCCAATGCCAGATATTCCATGGGTTCCTATGTTTAACATTGTTTTCTTATGGGGAAGCAGTAGCTTGAAGATTCAGGACATGATTTTAGGCTCCATATATTAGATTCCTTTCTGGCTTAGTTTTGCCACGTTGCCTAACAAATCATCTCAGTATGTAGCTGAGACACAAACTTGTCCTGTTAAGTAAGCATCCATTACTCTCCTTGTTTATTCATCTCCACAGATAGTGACCCTAAAGGACAAGTCTCAGAAAATGTTCCAACTATTTCATCGACTTCTTCATGCTAGATTAACTCACCAAAAGCTTGGGGCTTATTTTTTTTAATTTTATGGGCCTCTGAGAGTTTTTACCTGTAAATCATTCTATCTGTGTTATTCAAAGGAGGCACTTAAGAAAAGTTTTTCTTTTTATTTGAATCTCATTTTATCCAATAATGAAAATAACTATGGTAAATTGCTAGACAAATTTGTATTTAACTAATTATTTTTTGTCCAAAATAACTTTAAGATTTATTACTTAATTTCCCTTCTCAATAACCTTATAAGGCTGGCTGAACTAGTCTTTATCCAAAATTTATAGATGAAACAATTTAAAAAGTAGGATAAGTGACTTGGCCAGACCATACAACTAGTGGCAAAATGAAGAATCTCACCTCTGTTTCAAAAATTCTTTAACCTTGAACAAATATCAGAGGATCTATGGAAGTACTTAAAAATTTCATTCTCCTTTCACAGTTTGCTAATATTAATAATTGTCAGAATAATAATAATCAGAATATATAATTATAGTGTCAGACTCAGAAAGAATAATGGGGGTTCTGTTGTAATTGAGTTGTTTCAGCTGTTTCTACTCTTTGTGACCCCATTTGGGGTATTCTTAACAAAGATATTGGAGCGGTTTGCCATTTCCTTTTCCAGCTCATTTTATACATGAGGAAACTGAGGCAAACAGGATCAAGTGACTTGTCCAAGGTAACATTCTTAGAAAGCATTACAGTCTGGATTTGAACTCAGGACAATAATCCTTCCTGGTTTCATACCTGCTAAGTGCCCTATACACTATCACCTAGCTGCCCCATTATTAGAGATAATCTAGTTCAATTTACTCATATACAGATAAAGAAACTGAAGCCCATAAAAAGTGAAGCTTCTTGTACAGAAAATTAATGAGATGAGATTTGTTTCTCAACGAGAGCTTTTTAAATAATATCAATTCTACCATGATTCTCACTTAGAATAACTTACCCTTTCCTCATCTTAGAAGAAAGTTTAATTAGTGTAGAAGGAAGATAACTAGTTAAAGAACCAAAAGTATTGGGTTTATATTCTAAATCTGAAATTTCTGTTTGATATTTTCCTATTAAATTTAGTATTTTTTAAAACATCTCCCTCATTTCAGGAATTGGTTCCTCTACCTCCTCTACTCTGTGAGTCATCTCTTATAATAAAGAATAAAAAAAGAGAATGCCATAGTTCAGCCAATGTACACAATAGAGCAAATGAGATGATATTTCTAGTTTCTACACCCAGAGTCCTCCACTGGAGTACAAAAGAGAAAAAGACATATTTTTTCAGTTCATTTTCAGAACCAAAAGTCTTGGTCAATTAATTAAACACCATTTCAACTTCATTAGTGGTTGTTTTTCTACACATTTGTATTTGTTTATTTCTTATGTAAATTTTACGATTTTGCTTACTTGGCTCTGTATATACGTTTTCTCATGCCTCTAAATTCTTCATATCAATAATCCCTTATGCAATTGTGATATTTTCTTACATCCATGTACCATCAATAGTTTTGTTGTTGTTTGGTCATTTCAATTATGTCTTTCTTTTTGTAACCTAACTCAGAACTTTCTTGGCAAATATTTTATCAATATATTCATTAGGGAATAATTATTTTCTCCAACTCTTGGTTACCATGCTCTTATCAGATATTTAATATAAAATTGTCTATATTTATCTTCTAATAAGTAGGTTCCCTTCTGATTTTAGCTTCATCTTGTTTGCACAAAATGTTTACAATTTTATATGATGTAAGTTATTATTGTATTTTATCTTTTGTGAGTGCCTCTATTTGTTTAAAATCTCTCTATAAATATAACTTTGAAAAGTATTAGATTTTATTTCTAATTTTTTAGTATGATCCTGATCATTTAGATTGCATATTCATTTTGACCCTATCATTATTTATGGTATGAAAGGTTCCTTGATCAAATCACTTTCTCTCC
Source organism: Monodelphis domestica (assembly GCF_027887165.1). Classification (NCBI taxonomy): domain Eukaryota; kingdom Metazoa; phylum Chordata; class Mammalia; order Didelphimorphia; family Didelphidae; genus Monodelphis; species Monodelphis domestica. The sequence continues at coordinate 690,459,289 of NC_077227.1, read as the reverse complement.
TTAGGCCATAATTTCCTTATCTGTAAAATAAGGATGTGGGAGATCAGATCTTTTCTAAGGCATTTTCCAGTGCTCACACTCCCTATTCTACTACTATGTTCTAAGATCCCTTCCAGTTGCAATATTTGATATCATCTTTTTTTATCCCTGTGTGTCTTAGAGTATCCTTGAGTTCTGACATTCTGGTTTTAATGAGACTGACATAATTTAATCAAAACTATAATAAATTTGTATATCAATTAGCCCAAAATTTGTATCAGGGATCTCAATGAAGTTGAATGATAAAATAAAGTTCTTGAAACTAATTAAGGATTTTCTACATTTCAAATAAGTTTTCCTCTATTAGAATAAGCTTGTCAAAGGTCTAGGCTGGCCTTCACTGATGAAATAAACAGCATTTACAAAAAAAATGTTGAGCAAGAATAAAAAGTAGCATGTTACATACGTTATATATAAATATAATATCTAAATTGGAATTTATCATTAGAAATATATAGACAATATAGATATTGGATTCACATGAAAAAATGCATATCCAAAAAAAAGAAAATGCATATTTCTTTTATAGAGAACAGTTATGCAAAAGACTCATTTGAGGAACTAGAGCATACACAGTTAAAACAGACTGTAGGAAAGACTAATGGGAGGACTGTAGTTTCCAACTTTAATATCTCAGTAGTATTTCTTCCTCTCTCCAATGCCTACCCCTCCTCCAAACTTCTGTATTTCTTTCAGTTAGTAGCTCATTTTTTATAATCTTGGTGTTAACTTTCCACCCTAAACAACCCAGCCAAACAAACAAAAAACACTATTAACACGGCATCTCTGTATCGTTTTCTTTTTCTTTCTTTTTTTTTTCAGTCTTGCCTGATGCAGGCAGGCACTAGTTTGTTAGGAAAAATTTTTAATTTTTGTTTTGTTTTTTAGATTTTAATCCCTCAATGAAAGACTTGACAGTTTGCAGAGAAACATAGGAAGTAGAAATTCACTAAATATTCATAATCTGCTTAGATAATGATAATAGCAGCAGCAGTTATTAACTAATATTTGCATAGCACTTTATGCTGGCCACCACACTAAGAAACAATTATTTTTTTTTGTTCCACATAGAAGACTTATGCTGCTAGTATTCTCATTTTACAGGTGGAGAAAGGAGAAACTGAGGCAATTAGAACTAAGTGAATTGTCCAAGGTCTAAAAGCAAATATGTGTCTAAGGACAAGACTGTGCTTTTATTGGCATAAGTAACTTTTAAGTAAGGAAACTCCCTCCACATGTCGAAAGAGCTTGTGTTAACATCTAAAAACTACCACAGAGTTTCTCAGTCTTTTTAGTTGCATTTGACTATTCATGATCTTTTTGGTAGATTTTCTTGGCAAAGATACTGGTATAGCTTGCCATTTCCTTCTCTAGTTCATTTTACAAATGGGTAGACTGAGGCAAAAGGGTTAAGAGACCTATTAAGAGTCACTCAGCTAGTAAGTGCCTGAAACCAGGTTTGAACTCAGGAAAGTGAATCTTCCTGACTTTAGGTATGCTTGACACTCCATCCACTGCACTATCTAGCTGCCCTAGTTCTTTACTTACACATAAGGAAACTGAGGCTCAGAGAAGGGAGTGACTTGGCCAGGTGATGGAGGGGTGGAACTGCAGCTTAATTCTTTTATCTTCTATAACAGTGCTTCTTCAAACTCTATGACACTATGCTGAGTACTGAAGGATATTAAAGCAGTGTAGTCTAAAGATATAATTAAAAATAAAAAGTTCTCAAATCTGGCTCGAGTTCTTTTGATAAATTAGCAAGAACATAGGATTATTAAATGAATGGCCTTGTTCACGTTCAGGCCTCCAAGAGCTTTAAATGGGACTCAATTTTCTATATAAAGTTTTCTCTTCAGCCCTAGTCCACTTAAGATCTTTTAACCACCATGTAAAATATCATTAATATAAATGGCTTCTGATTAATCTATAAGAGTTTCCTGGTTCATATGTGAGTCTTAATTTTCAGATTAGTAGATGTCATGAGTATTAGAAAAGGATTGGCAAAGTTACAAAAATTAGAGTCAGCCCTATTTCAGAGAAAAAGAATGAAGCAAAAAAAAAGACTTCAGCACTTAGGAGAAGGTGGAGATTGGCTTTGTTTTGTTTATGAGAGGAGGTGGTTTGGGTTTTTTTTATCATGAATAAATTACTGGCTAAAAATAACATAGATTTTCTGCACCAATTTGGCTTTAAGGAAAACTTAATGAAAAAAAGGGTGAGGAAGATCTACCCTTGCTATTGTATGCTTGTGTTGATTCTTTATCACAAATATCAGATTCTTATTAGATATAATTGATTTGAAGATTTTCATCTACTCAATAGTTTTTCCTTTGATATATATAATCTGTTTTTAAAGCATTTTTATGGAACAAAATCAATGCAACTATAATAGGGAGAGTAATAATTGAGGGAAAATCTTTTCATCAGATAGTTCCAGTAATTATCTGATATCCATGAAAGATATAGAATTGCTGCAAATATAAAATTCCAATAATTATCCCAGTAATATCATTGTCTAAAAGGATGAACCAATAATTTTCAAAAGAATTGAAAGATACAGAAAACCACATTAATCGTATGTGAACTACTGATTCAAACAAGTCTGCGTTTATACCTCCATACCTCCCACCTCTCAATGTATTAAATGTGATAGTTTTTGTTTTGTTTTTGTTTTTGTCAGCAGTGGGAATGTAGGTTCACTATTGCATTGTGGATGGAGCTGCAGGTCAATTCATCCATTCTGGAAAATATTTGGAATTATAAGAGGAAAGTAATTAGCTGCTTTCTCCAAAGTTAGAAATGATCTTTCTAAAGTCCAGTTCAATGGCTTCTCATTTGTACATATCTTATTTAAAATTTGAAACATTTGACAATGTCGATCACCTCTTCGGGCTAGATACTCTCTTCTCTTGGTGACACATTCCTTTCCTTTTGTTCTGTCAGTTGTGCAAATAGGTATTTAAGATCCTGCTATGTTCTAGGTAATGTGCTAAGCACTGGAGGGGGGTGATAAGTGGGGGTGAGGAAGAAACAGATACTACCTCCAAAGAGTTTACAGTCTAATGGAGAAGGTCACCTTTTATTTGCCACAAAGTGAAGTAAGCAGAAGCAGAAAAATCAATATATACAATGTTCAGCATTTTAGTACCCTGAGTATGACACTAAGTGCTTACCAAATGTTTAAAATTTATATTATAATTTTTTTCATTAATTCATTCATTTACAATGACATACTATATGTGAAAATGGCATTTATAGGTATCATAGCTCTATAATTAATTATAATGAACAATTTGGAGACTATTAATATGGGATTTGGTATGTGCTGTCATTCAGGGCTACATTTGACATTTTTAAAAATTTCTTACCAGATATGTTTAATGACAGAAGTGAAGGAGTGGGATAAGTTTAAGAGAAATGAAAGTAATAAAGTGTAAATAAATATATGTAGATATATATATATATGTATGTATATATATTTCATTAAAACTAAGGAGCAAAATTCTCTAGAAAACTTACCAAGATTGAAAGGAAACTCTACCATTCTTCCTAGCCAAACTTATTTTTATTGTTCAGTTGTTTTCTCTTTGTAACTCTGTGAACCATTGAGTTTTTCTTGGTAGGTACTGCATTGGGTTGCCATTTTCTTCTCCAGCTCATTTGACAGATGGGAGAATTGAGACATATTGAGTTAAGTGGCTTGCTCAGGGTCACACAGATAGTTAGTGTCTGAGTCCAGATATGAACTCAGAAAGAGGAATCTTCCTGATTCCAGGCCAAGAATTCTATTTAACACTCCAAGCCATATTTGAGCAGAAATTCCTTCTATAACATGCCCAATTTAACGTTATCTATTTTCTTTCATTAAAAAAAATAAATTTATTCATTTAAGTGTTTGTTTTTTGCATTCAAATACCCAGTTAATTACCTGCCTTCTCCTTCCCCATTACAGAAAGCATCATTTGACAAAAGATATATGTATATATAAATCTAACCGATTTCTCGATTAGTTCTTTCTCTGTAGGTGGACATACATAATTCATTCTTCAAATACTATTCCTTTTACTGCATATAATATTCCATTAGATCTGCTCATTTTACTCTTCATAACTTCATGAAGGACTTTAATTTTTTTCTATTTAAAGACTCTCTAGATGATGACATCTTAAAACACTTAATGTATTCTGTTCTATTTTTGGTACAATTTTACAGGGATATTTTTTCTTTAGACCAAGTTAGAATTTGCCTTCCTATATATGACCCTCATTTGCTCCTTTTTGTACTTCCTAAACTTAAGCAGACCAGATCAAATTCTTCTTCCATATGACAAATCTTTAAATGCAGGGAGAGTGATCATGGTCCAACCCTACCCAAGCCCTCTCCAGGATAAGCCTCCTTAATTAGTTCAATTAATTCCCTTCTCACACTGGGTACCCCTTTCTGTATGTGCTCCAACTCATTAATTTCTCTGCTAATCTATGATACATGGGAAAAACTAATACTCCAGATATAGTCTTGGGAACACTTATTTCCTATATGTTAATTTATCCAAGGAGATGAATGGGATAAAAAAATCAAACAATGTTTAAAATTTCATTTTATCTTATTACATTGCTCAAGCCCAGCTCCTTACCCTTTCCTTTGTAAATACTTTGGGTTTGACTACGATTTTGTATAGTTAATAGCTCTCATTCTTATAGAACTTTAAAGTTTGTAAAGCAATTAATTCTCTGTCACCTTCTGAACCAGTAATGAAGGGCTAACCCTCATTTTACAGATGAGGAAAAAGCATTAGCCAAGTTAAGTGGCTTGCCTCTTGTCACACAGCTTGTAAGTGGCAAGACTGGGGTTAAAATTTATGCCTTCTGACTCTAAACCTTTTATTTTTAGATTGCTTAAATGAACATCATAAACATAAAGCATAATATTGCCACATTTAATGTAATTGACTTTTTTCTTTGTATGAACTATAACATGGTCTTTTCTAGAATTATTATACCACACGATATTGTCAACAAACCATTCTCTCTCCTAAACTGATTTAAGATTTCTCTCCTGAAAATGAAAATCATTTTGAACTGTAGAAGAGTTATTGACTATACATATAAAGTGATTTGTAAGACAAAGGCCTTCAAATTGGGACAGAATCACTGTTATTTTGTAACTTTGTGTTTGTTGCTCTTTAAAAAAAAATCTGATGCCTAAATCGAATTTAGCTTATTCATAAAAACTGTTTCATAAATATTGCTGTTACCACATGAATTGTTTATTTGAATAAAAATCAAGTTGTTAGTTTAGTCAATTGAGCAAAGAAATTCACTTAAAATAGATATTAAGTAGGAAAAATCAGTATTGTTTTCATGACTGAAATTTTCACTTTTTAGAGATTTTTAGGGTTAGAAAGGAAGTTTATAGCATGAAATTTAAACCTTGGAAGGGGTATGAGAATATAGTCTAGTAAAACTAGAAGAGCAAATATTGGCTTGAAAAGTAAAAAAAAATAATAAAGCTTAAATGTAATCTAAAAGCATAGAGTACAGGATTGGAAGTGAGATCTAATACAAGTCCATTCATTTCTCTTCATTTTATGAATATTGAAGATAGTAAAAATCAGCTTTATTTTACCTGCTTTATGAGATTGTTCTACATTTTCTATAGAATTGAGAATTATTATGATCTATTCCATCCTCATTTTGTATATGAGAATATTTCAGGTAACAGTGTGAACTCAGAAGTGATTTGTATAGGATCACACAGAAAGTTAGACTCTGATCAATCATATTGCCATTCTATAGCCATGCAATATTTGTAAAAATACCAATCAGCCAATCAATCACACATTTAATTAAATACTTTGTGCCAGGAACTGATTAAGCACAAAACGTAACATTTATGTGAGTAATATTTGATTATTTTTAATCCTTTTCACATTTATTCTAGGTTTTGATACCAGTAAAATCCTCCCATTCCATAGGCACACACTCCTATTTCTATGCTTAGAAGCTGTTAAATAATTTCAGCAGATATATAAAAAGTGAGTCTGTGCTCCATAGTGACTTTGTGGTTGGTAATATATGTAATAATGCATGCTCACATGTATGTTCAGGTCTGGTTATATGTATATATTTTATGTATTATTCAATGTCTTATTATGTTGTTATATCACATCATATCATAGTGTATCATTATGTTACATTATACTTCTTTGTTGCACCATACTATATTGCATTATATTATATTACGACATCATGTCACACCATTGTCATGCCATGTCATGACTCCAGATTATTTCATTGAGATCAGCCTTCCCAGAGAAAAACAACACATACATAATTTCTTAGTACAGATGCTTCCATAGAGTCTATTTTTATTTATTCCAAATGTGGGTCACCATTCCAAAACAGGCAGCAGTCCAGTTAAACTGCAGGAGAGAAAACAAAAATATTAAATAAAACATTTAATTTATACTCATATCTGAATATACACTGGCAGCCTCTGAGATTTGTTAAATTTCAACACCAGATCTGAAGAAGTCCTGGGGTCATCACTGTCCATTTTAATGTTGGTTTATTGAGGAAAGATAATTAATGTTCATAACTTGGAGAAAAAATGTTACTAAAAATACTAAACATTTCTGTAGAACTTTCAGTTTATAAAAGAATCTTAATGTTCTTCATAATATCCCTAGGAGGTAGTATCAAATATATTAATTCAATAATATGAATTTTATAATTAATAATGATTAATATTTTAAATATAAATGTTATATAAACTATACTAATTAAGTAGCTATTATTATAGAATGATTTCTTTTTCTATTTAGAGAGGAGGAAACTGAAGTTCAAAGTAAGTTCTCTCAGAATTCTTTAGGAATTGAAATAGAAACATTCTTCCTCCAAGTCTAATGGCACTTTTCTCAATATCAGACTGTCTCTTTCTGTTCTATTATCGGCTTGTCTAGATTCATTCTTTTCCTAAAATCATTTTTAAATTTCATTAAACAATTTAGCTATCTAAACATAGTTAGAATATTAATTTTATAGCAAATTCCTTCACTCTTTTTTTCTTTTTTTTTTAAACGATTTCCTTGACACTTCTAATCATCCCTCTGAAGAGAAGAGAGAAAGGGAGAATCTATAGCTAAAATGAGTGTGGAAGAAGAAAGGGAAGCCCCTGACCAGACAGTGGTTTTCTCATATGCTGGGTGACTGTTTGTTTATTCGTTTCCCAAATATATTAGAAAGGCTGTGAATATTTATTTAGTTCTGCTCCTAATAGCCCTTCTAATAGGGAATTATTTGGGCACAATGAAAGACATTTGTAAATGAGGCAGATAAGACCGGCAGCAGACAAGGAGCGTTTTGTCCAACACAAGAATTCTATTGTTCGCTGTTCAGTTGTCAAGTGCCTGGGGAACCCAGAATTTATGGTGCTGGGACAATGGCCCTTTCAGTGGTGAGGCTAAGAAGCTGTGAGATTCCGTTCCTCTGCTTTTCAGACCCTCTAATCTTTTTATCGGGCCAGGACAATGCCGGATTCAGCTGCTGCAGGATCCACAGGGCTGTCCATTTACCATCAGGTATTGTGGAGTAATTACCATAGTGACAATGGGCACTTTTTTTCCATCAAAGTTGGAACACTTGGAAAGATGCTAAGGTTGTCACTTTGCATTAGACAACTCTGAAGACATGGCTTACTTAAAAAAAAAAAAGGATAATCTTGTTAAGGGTTGGACTTAAAGTGCCACTATGTCAAATCCATTTGGGGCCCAAGAAGTGTTTAGTGGCTGTTTATTAAAGTTTTCTTGTCATTATGGGTAGACTTTGAAATTGCTATCCAGTATGCACAAAGGATGGTGTCATAGCTTCAGAATTTAAACGTTCACTACTGGCAGTTTTTAGTCCTAGGACTCAGCACCAGAATTTCATTTAAAGACATGGCAAGCCATATAAACAATCAGAAGAATGCATCACACATCACATGCTCTTCCTCATCTCCCATTTCCTACTAACTGCCTCTCCTGCCTAAAATTCTCTCTCTCCTCATCTTCTTCTCCTGGCTTGTCAGATCCTATCAAGTTAGAAAGAAAATTTCACCTCCTATAAAAAGTCTTTCCTTGGTTCTCTTTAAATCTCATTCCTTCCCTGTGTGATTTTCTCTAATTATATAAAGATAAATAGATTAATAAATAGATAGTGTATATATATGTTTAATTATATCATTTGTATATGTAAGTATGCATATGTGTGTATATTATTAGAGACATTATCAATATATATATATAAGAAGTTGAAGATTTTATATGTATTTTTGTTTGTATATAATTGTTTGCTCAAAGTCCTATATTAGACTGAGCTGCTTGAGATCATGGTTTATTCGTTTATTCATTTTTTCCAGCACTAACCCCCACAATAAATTATTAATGAATACATATTAGTAACTAGACAAGTGATTACTGTACTTAAGAGTCAAAAAGGAAAAAAAAAAAGAAGATTGCACAGTAGATAGAGCATCATGCCTGGAGTCAAGTAGACTTACCTTCCTGAGTTTAGATCTAGCCTCTGACAGGTATTAGCTGTGTTACCCTAGGTTAGTCACTTACCCTAGGTTAGTTTGCCTCAGTTTCTTCAACTGTAAAATGAATTAAAGAAGGAAATGGAAAACCTCTTTCAGTGTATTTGCTAAGAAAACCCCAGCCACAAAGAGTCAGAGATGACTGGAAAAACAACTGAACAATAATGTGGAAGATACTGCTAAGCGCTTTTCATATATCTCATTTGGTTCTCACAATAACTATGGGCAGTAGGTCCTATTATGACTCTGTCTTATAGTTGAGGAAACTGAAGCAGAGCTTAAGTGACTTGTCCAGGGTTACACAGCTCATCGGGGACTGGATTTGAATTTAGGTTTTCTTGACTTCCAGACCATCATTCTAGTTCTCAGGTTTCTTCAGATCAGCACTTACCTGACAAATTCTGTACAAAAGGGTTATTTTCTTGTTATTTTTTGTCCCAGAACTCAGAACTAACAGAAGTAGGTTTACTTTACAGATAGTCTGGTATTAGTTCAGTATAAGAAATAATCTTTTAACAACCAGTGCTATCAGAAAGGGTAATGGGCTGCCTCAGGAAGCAAAGAATCCCCATCACTGGAAGTTTGTAAGGTAAGCTGGAAGGTAATTGTCAGAGACATTAGAAGAAGGAATAGCATTCAGTAAAGATAGAACAGTACAAGGCAAATGGGAGCTTGTCCCCAGGACCTGAATTGAGATAGAATTGATGGCACTTGTTGGCTTTCAGGAGCTAGGAAAACACACACACTCACACACACACACACACACACACACACACACACACACACACACACACACACATACTGAGTTTAGCACCTAGTTAGTAAGAATAATTAGTTAAAAGAGACTACCAGATGGCAGCTTTCTCTCCTCTTCTCCTCTGGCTGATCTACCTAAGCATGAATCAACTTCCCAGAAACAGCCTACAGCTGCTGCCCCACAGTCTCAGTCCCCTTCCCCCACAACAGTACTTTCTTTAATAGTAGGCATGATGGCTTCAAGCCACCTGCCCCGGGCATGCTTTATGTTAGTTGTCCAGGGGAGGAGAAGGGCAAGTTCTGGGTACAAGTAGAACCAGGTAATATGTAAAGTTCCTTCTAGCTACAAATACTATATTTCTATCTCACTTCATTCATCTTCAACCTTTCTTCTCACTTCACTTAACTATAAAAAAAATGAGAGGATTGGACTGAAAAAAATCTATGCTCCCTTCTAGTTCTGATATTCTATGCATTCTGTTTCTATGCTGGTAATACTGCTCATACGTGGCTCAATGTGGCTGAATTTAGTTACAGGTTATTTTGTGGCTCAATTCAATTAAATATATATACACATATATGAGTCTATAATACATATACATATACAATACATATACATAATACACATAATACATAATATATTAGTATATAATATACATACAATTACAAATGCATATACATATATGTCTATATATACATATATACTGTTGGATCCTTTAGTTAAACCATACATAAACATATATATGTATCTATATGCATGTTTATATATCTATAGATATATAACATCATTAAATATTTCTATCCTTAAATATACACATATGTATATATATATACATTTATACACACATGTCACCTATATATATGTATAGATAGATATACCTCTATTTCTATATGTATAAGATATAACTATATCTTACAGATATATTTATGATTTTTTATGTATACTTACGTGTCTCTCTATCACCCCTATCTCAACATGAAAAATCAGAGTTGTTTTGACTGGTTTCTTTAGTGCCCTATTTCTAGCTGAAAAGAATACATCTTTCTAGGGAATAAAATAATTTTTATATAGGCTTTCTTTTTCTGATTCCTCATCCTGGAATGGATGAATATAGCCTTCATTCTTAGAGTGTGTGTTATAAAATCTTTAACTATCAGCCCTGTAACCAAACTCTCTTTTATTTGATTAAGTCTTGATATTTTCAGTACTAGGCTGACTGAACAAATATTATTATTGTTTTTTCTGCCATAGCAATTCTCCAAATTCTTCAACTAAGCTCCATTACAGTTATGATCTATGTTTATGGTAAATACACACACATTGCTGAAACCAGAGACCCCTGAAGTTTTCAGAGAATTAAGCACCAGTTCCTTAGGATAAGTACTAGCATGGCAGGACAGCATGACCTCTGGAAGTCCCAATTCCCTTTATTTAGCTGTGTAAAACTGAACAAATTATTGCCTGCCTCATTTTCCTCATCTGTAAAATAATGATAATAATAGCATTGAACTTCTAGAATTGTTATGAAGATAATGCACACATACACATACACACATATAAACATTTTGCATACCTTAAATATGAACTATGCAAATCTAGCAAGTGGCTGGGAGATGTGGGGTAAAACAGATAATGCCCAGTTTCAGGGTTCATTAACTATGCATTAACTATGCATACTCATGGGAATGAAGATATAGCATTGGTTCAGACTTTCTCTAAAAGGATACAACATGGTTAATGAACATGTAAGAGACTTGACTCCTAGCTCTTTTATTTGCTAACTTTGTGACTTTGAGCAAGTCCCTTCCTCTTTCTTTGCATTGTATAATTAGTGGTTTTACTAAAGGATCTTACAGGTCCCAATCATCTCAAATAACCTATAAAATTTCTTCCTGATTAAGTATTGTGTCTAGACTTGATTTGGAAACCTAGTTGGCTCTCAGTGGAGGTCTGTTGAATTTGACTTAAATTGGCATATCTGTGAGACTTTCACTTAATAATTGTTTTTATTTATGGATCCAGAACCCTCTTTCCAATTGGTTAAATGTAATTTTATGAATTTTTGTATCCCCTTCCCCATTTTATTGACATGTGGGAAACTTTGTGGGTATAAAAAAATGAAAAAATTCCTTCGACTACTCTCAGTTTTTGCACTAATTATGTTTGATCTGTAGCCAGCCACTTCATTTTTGGAGACTTCAGTTGCTACCACTGTAAATGAGCAAATTTGTATTTAATGAAGCTTTGTTACTTCCAGTTCTAGCACTGTATACTTTAAGTTCTTTACTAACACATCTTATCTATGTTCTAATTTTTACTGTTTCAATGTCCCTTCCAGTGCCAACATTCTATGCTCTAAGTTTCCTAACTGATTCTTAGTATCCTATGTTCTAATTTTCTGTTTCAAATTTCCTTTAATCTCCAGAATTTTGTGGTTCTGTTTCTGTTATATTTTTGTCTCATGGTTATTATTCATTGGATGATTTCAGTTTAGGACTAGAAACTAGGGTGAGGGAATCTTCCAAATGAGTCAGAAATGAGTTAAAGAAACCCACAATGATGATATGTAGCAAAGATCAAGTTTGTATCATAACAAAGAAAATTAGCAAACTATATATGGAAGGAAATCTGGAAATCACAGCTGATCATTTACCATAGAAGATAGCAAATTGAAAAATGATTCAGAATTGAATTATGGGACACTCTCTACCCTGACATCTCCAGCGTGAGATTACAAGCTTATCTCCAGCAGAGGAAAATGTTGTAACAACTTAATTACTAAGGAAGGAGTATGGGTGGAATGCCATAGAGAGTTGGCGGTTCATTCAAGTGCAGGATATGTATGCCCTGATTTCTAGTCTTTGAAGCAAACCTAGTTATCATTGAGTCATATATGTCAGAGCAGAAAGGAATATTGAGAGGTACATTGAAAGTGGAAAGGTATTTAGTATATTACAAGGCAGAGCTATGATAAAGTTTAGAATATATAACTATATACACATTTCCACAGGTATATATTATTTGGTAATTTCAAAAGCAAATAAAAAAGGAGAACCCCATCCTTTTGCTTCATCCTCACCTATGAATTCCCCATTGTCCTAGAAAAAAAGTGACATTATGTTCTATGTGAACAGCAATAAAATATAACATTGACATCAATTCTGATATTTCTCCATGGCAGAGATAGGGCAGGCATGATCCAAATCCAAACATTGGGAGCAAACTCAAGTAAACAGCAGTGATCAATCTGTCTCATCCACATAGAGATCTAAACAATAGTCTCAACTCCAGACCCTTCAAGGGATGACCCAAGCTTAGATGACACTTACATCTTCGTTAATTCAACAAGGAGGTCTTATGGGCTGTAGACATTATCCATGCCTCATTTCATTCCCCAATCTAACAGATGAAGTGGGAAAAGATATGATTTTCATGTCTCAAGTAGTCAAAGGAGAGTTCTAACTGTGATAGATTCTCTCTCTCTCTCTCTCTCTCTCTCTCTCTCTCTCTCTCTCTCTCTCTCTCTCTCTCTCTCTCTCTCTTCCCCTCTCTCTTTCTTCATTTCCCCATCTCTCTCCATTTCTCCATCTATGTATCTATGTATCTATGTATATATCTATGTATCTACCTATCCATCTATATATCTTTCAATATTAGCCTTATTAGTCCTAGATGCAATAATATGTAAGGAAATTAGATCTAAGGAGAGGATATAACTTACCCAAAACCATAAAATGTAGTTAATTGCAAAGTTAAGATCAAAACATGGGTCTCATACCTTATGGACAAAGTAGTTGTCCTTTTTCTGCCTCAGTTTTGTAAAAAGGAGTTTATGATGATGGGGAGAAAGAGGGTTTTCCCATTTCTTCACTAGAGCTGATTCCTGTCACTTTCTTAGTTTCCAAAGACTTAATGAAGAGATGAACTGAATAGTAGACAAATGTAATATTTGAACTCCTTAAGAGGTTTGGTTCTGGAATCATTCAAGACAAACAAATGAAATTGAATGGCAAAAGTCACAGAACTGTGACCTGAGGTGAGACAGATGGAATTAAGCAGCCTTTGCTAGTATTGCCTAAAGGGCTAAAAAGGTAAGGGAATATGGTGCAGAGATGGAGGACAGATGGGCTCAGAAGAGAAGGAATATGATTTGAAGACAAGGAGACTCAGGAGGTGTGGGGGAAGAGAGGGGAAATGAGCTTTCCAGTCAAGAATGTCATGTCAAAAACAGCAAATCTGCACACAAATGTCATAATATACCTTTATATCCCTCTCAGAAATAATGAACTCTCTGTTCTCTCAGCGACTCTGCTAAAAGCCTTGAAGACCAACTTAGATGTCGGAATGTTCAGACACTTTTTAAGAAAGGTGTTACAGACATGAACTGACTTGATTAATGTTCCTGTTCCTTTACCCCTCCCCAACTGATATGCAGCCCCCACCCCATCCCTTTTCTTTTCTCTGTGAAGCAACTGGAGTTCAAAGCTGATCTGGACAAGTGAGGTTGCCACACATTCATATGATCCTTTCTTTTCACTATCTTAATTGGAAGAAAAAATGTCTCGAGAAAAAAGATTTTTGCAGAGCATCTGGTGAAATAACAGAAATCTCTAAGACATGATTGTGCCTGTTTTTGCACAATGGGAGATATCACTGTTCGTAAGGCCATACAAGGAGGTTGCTGAGCTGGGTACCATTAGTTAGGAGCAGAAATGCCCAGTTTATTAAAAAGGAATGCTGGTTTGGATTCAGAATACCTAGTTTTTGAATTCTAACTCAGATCTATCCATTACCTGCTGTGTAATATTAGGGGAATTATTTCACTTTTCCTGTCCTAAATTTATTTCTTTGTAAAAAAAGAGGGTGATTGGCCAAATGATCATAGATAGCATTGAGACGACCCTTTTAAACTTTGAAAATGGTTTCACGTATATTATCAGATTTAAGAACCCAAATAACACTATGAGATAGATGTTTATGTAATTCCATCTTACAGATAAGAAAATTGAGGTTCAGACAAGTTGAATGCTTCACTCAAGATCAATTATATACTAAGTTTCTGAAGCATGATTCGAACTCCTGTTATCCTCACTCCACATTTAACACACTGTCTACTCTGCCACTTACATATCTCCAACTTCACCTGACTTTAAGGTCACATAGGAAACCAAGTGGTCCTGTGGATAGAAAGGTGGGCTTGGAGTCAAGAAGACCTGATTTCAAATCTAGCCTCAAAAACTTAATATTGTAAGATGGGGATAATAGCAGCAACCTCCAATGATGGTTGAGAGGCTCAAATGAGATAGTATTTGTAAAGTGCTTAGCCAGAAATGTTTAATCAACATCCCTCTCTTTCACCTTCCCCTCAGTCTAAGGTAGGATGCAAGCACCTATCTAATGGCCTTGTAACCACACCAAATTACTTCTGTGAAATTAGACGTGGAGTAGATTATTTGTAAGGTAATTTCCAAAGAGATATTCCACAAAACACTAGTGCAAGGCTTGTTGGTGAATACATCCTTAAGTCTCTATAGAATACAGGGGACTTGTGCTTCTAACTTTCCTTAAAGGCCTTGGAGCTGTTCAGAAGACACTGGCATAACATGAAAACATTCTGGCTTACAGCAACTGCACAACATCCATTTCTTTTAGTTCGGGGGATCTGAGTTGCAACTACAATAGGAATCATCCTCTCAGATTCAATGAAGGAAAGTTGTGAGATGCCTTGGCTCAATCTACAGAACTGCTAAAGTGAAGATTCTGTGAAATTTATTTTGGAGATTTAGGGTGGGCGAAACTGAAAGATTATTTTAGAGACTTAAGGTGGAGAAAGTTCGGTTTCTGGATGTTGGAAAGTTAAGCAAACTTAAAAAAAATCTGTCATGGTGGGAGGGTGTTGAAGGTCTCTAATGCTTACTGAGTTGGCTTAGGAAAGCAGACTTCAGTCCTTTCTGTTGGAAAATGTCACTCATTTGTTCTTTTTAACTCATTGTAATGGAACAATCTCCCCTCTGCTTTTCAGCCCAGTTCTTGGATTCACAGGTTCAAAGTCAGGCCATTATGAACTCAATGAAAAGAAAACTAGGGATGGGGGTTGAGTAACATTTACCTCTTCCTTTAGTTTTTAACCCAGAGGAAAAGATTGTTTTTTTTATTGTTTCCTTTCTCTATAAGGAAAACTTCGAGGGAGTGTCTCCAAGCAGGGAATTATTTTACCCAGTGAATGAAAAAAAAAAGGCAATTGGAGCTGCTTGTGCATAACAATCTTAGGATTTGGGGATAGGATTTAGATCCGGAGAAGATCTTTAGAGGTAATTTATTTCAACCTCTTTGTTTTATAGAGGAGAACACAAAGGAAAATGTTGACATAAATGGAATCCCTTACCATCTGTCTATGTTCACATAGGGATTATAATTCCTATCTTCCATAGCTCCCTTAGGCTAGAAAGTGTTTAAAGGAATACCAGGCTACCCCACAAACATACCCTAGGATGTATGGTTCTACTTATTTATTTTTTAATTTTTGTACACCTCTTCTACCACTGACTTTCTATGTGACTATAAACATCAGTTCCTTTTTCCAGGCATTAATTCTCTCACTTATAAATGATAGCAATGGTTATACAAATTGTATGGCTTCTTCAAGATTAAGCATCCTGTAAGCCAATGAATGAATACTATATTCTTGTATGGGAATGTTTCTTTTCAGCTAAAAAATATATGGTTATTTGTTACTTCAATGTTTTCAGATATCTTCTTCCCTCACCTTCTTGCACTAGAGAAGGCATCATTTGACAAATATATTTGTATTTATAAAACTATCTTTCCAATTTTTTAAATCTTCATTTAAGTTATATCTACTAATCATGATATACTCACAAGATCTGTCTTGCATACTTATCTCTTTTCCTTCTTTTGCATATTTCTTGCTGACTCCATCATTAGTCAAATTATCATTCCTATGCAGACCATTCCATGATCTATACATCCAACTTTAACCTCTATCTTGAACTGCAGTCTAACATTAGACTGGCTACAGTAAGTCCTAATCAGCTGCCTGTTAGGCATTTCAAAATGGATATTCTGGAATCACCTTAAATTTTACTTGTTTTAAGCAGAACTTATTATCTCCTCCATCCCTCAGTCTTCCTCTTCTAAACCTCTTTTCTATGATACTACTATCCTTGGTTTTGTGTGTCATACTAAACCCATTTTTGCATTCTCTCCACATATCCAATTTGGTGTACAGTTTTGTCATTCTCATCTTCACAACATCTTTAATTCTATGTTCTTTTCTCTCTACTCAAATCACTATCACTCTGATTCAGGACCTCACAATTTCTTTCCTGTACTATTGTCGTCTCATTCTGGTAAAATCTGCCTGAATAATGTCTCTCCCCATTCTAAACCACTTTCTACCTACTGATGTGATTTCCCCAAAACACAGATCTAACCATGTTCCTCCCCTAACTAATAACCTTTTGTAATTCCCAGTTACTTCCATGATCCAATCTAAATTTTTTTTTGGCATCAAAATTCCTTCATAACCTGGTTCTTTCTAACTTTTCACT
This sequence comes from Monodelphis domestica, assembly GCF_027887165.1. Classification (NCBI taxonomy): domain Eukaryota; kingdom Metazoa; phylum Chordata; class Mammalia; order Didelphimorphia; family Didelphidae; genus Monodelphis; species Monodelphis domestica. The sequence continues at coordinate 690,442,345 of NC_077227.1, read as the reverse complement.
TTTTATACTTTACTACCCTCCATACTTTCTGCAGTTGGGTAACCATGACTCTCTTATTGTCTCTCCCATATGGCGGTCCAATTCTTGATTTCATTATCAGTCCCTCATTTGTGGAATGCTGTATCTCCTCATCTGTACCTCCTGACTTCCCAGGGATCCTTTAAGACAGTTCAAATCCCACATTCTGCAGAATATCTTCCCTAACGCTTTCTCCTTCCAAATACCAATGTCTTCTTTAAGATTATCTTCCATTTTTGTGTGTAACCTGTGTATATGTATATATTTGTATTCATAGAAACACATATAGGATTATACATATTCTATTTTATATATACCCAGTTATTTGCATATAATATTCCTCACTGAGAGGTGAACTAACTCCTCAAGGACAAGACTGATATTTCCCCTTATCTTTGTATCCCATTGTGTAACATAGTGCCTGTCTCTTTGAAAATATTTAATTAATAATTGGTGACTAAGAGATTAATAATTGTTTTAGATACATCAAATATTGACAATCATTTTTACTCTATATACTAATTATTGGTACCATGTACTAGTGTCTCTTCAATGTCCTAACTGATTTATTATTTCATGAAAAAATGGGATTGACTGTAATCCAGCCACACACCCACACCACCACCATACTATCCAAATGCTGTGCATTACTGCTATTTCATGCAACTTATTGTTTAATGTTGTCTTGGCTTTTGGTAACAAATAAACTTTTTTTTTCTCATTACAGCAAGAACTACGGATTTTGGAGAAGTGGTTCCAGGACAGTGATTCTTGCAGTGAATCCTTAAGTGACCAATCAAATGGGTGGTGTGTGTTACAGAAATTGGCAACAAGTGTCCAATGGGTGAAGAAGGTAAGTCCAAATGATGCTATGGAGAATGTTTAATCCTGAGTATATATCTATAATCTAATTCCTTATTTCCTGGATTTAATCTAGGAACTTTTCACATTTTACTTGGTTTTGGAATCTCCATAGTTATCTCCCTAGAATACAGTTACACACTGTGTAATGTTATCCTGTTGGCAGTTATTTCCCAATGATGCCATTAACCAATTTTATCCAAACCCATTTTAACTTTGCAAGATTCCTGCTGTGACATGCTTCAGTTTATTACTTTCAACCTTAGCTAGGAGGTTAATGACAAAAGCTTTATATTTTTAAAAAGGCCACTAAACTCGAAATCTGGAGACTAAGGTTCTAGTCTTTGTCCTTTATTCATTGTGTGACCTTATGTGAATACATTGCCTCTCCAGGCTTTGGTTTAACTTATCTATAAAATGAAAGTATTAGAGTAGGTAATTTCCAAAGTCCCTTCAAAAATTACAATTCTGTGATTTTGTGATCTGGAGCCAACCACTCTTCAGAAAATGCCCCCCCCCATTGTATTCTCATGGAACTATTTTTTCAACAAAGTATAAATGATTAGTGCTGAAAGGAATTAAATTCAAGCTCACTATATAGATGAGGAAACTGAGATCCAGAGAGCTCAATTGACTCAAGAAGGCAGTATTATATAGTAGATAGGATGGTTGGAATACTAGATTTAGAATCAGAAAAACTTTGATTCACATCCTTCTTCCATCACTTACCATATGTGTAAAGATTGACAACTCACTTAAACTTGCAAAATATCAATTGCTACCCACATAAAATAGGCATAATAATAACACTGGCCATGTCTACTTTATAGTTATTGTCAAGTGAATAAGATTTGCGGTTAAGTATTTGGTATTTACCAGACATAGGGAGGTTCAAAAATAATAAATTGTATATAACATTCTTTGCAAACCTTAAAGTGGTGTATAAATGGCATTTATTGTTTTTAAGAGGTAGAAACATGATTAGTTTCATGACTTCTAGCCTCTTGCTTTTTTTTCCCAGCACACCACAATGTTGGCTGGAACTACTCTTATTTGAGGAGGATTGTTTTGGAAAGCTTGCCTTACTAGGCTCTGATTAATGTGATTATTACGGAAGTAGTGACTAAGTGAGATTTCATTGCTCTGGCAATGTCAGAACTCTTGTCTAATATGCTGCCTCAAAGGCAAACAGCAGGGTGTCACCTCCTTTCTGAAAGGCTACTACATCAGCCCGACAGCACTGTGACCTTTTCTAGATCTTTACTCAAGAAGGTGATAGGGGTCTTTGGCTTGGGAAGAGCCAGAAAGCAGGGAGCTCGTCCCACTGGGCTAGCTCTCATTCTGCTGAAGCCAAACTGGAAAAATTAGCTAGACAGGCTGAACTGCAGCTAAAAATCTTGTTTCTTTTCAAATGGAATCTCACAGGATTCTTTTAAAAATAGCTTTTTCTACTAAGGCAAAGAAGATATTTTGTTGAGTAGTTAGGAGGGAGCTGGAAGGGGAGATTATAGCCATCAGTAATCTTTAACCTTGGGAAGTAGTGTGGGGGACAGAGAGAATAGGCTCTAGTCTATACCTTTCTGATCTGGGGAATTTTTGGACAAGCCCTTCCCTCTGTCAGTTTCACTTTGTTTTGTTAAGAGAGGCCATTAGTCTAGAAAATCTAAAGTCTTCCTTTTTCTAATGACAGAATTTCTGAGTTGGAAAGGACTTTAGACATAATCTAGGTGAGGACAATTTAACCAGGGCTTTGGGAAATTACTAAAATAAAAGGTGTACCCAAAGTCTCAGAATAATTTTAAACTTTACCAGCACCAAAAGGCTACTTCTGATCGGCTTTACCAACCTAAAACCTCACTAAGTCATTTAGAATATTTTGGAATACCTTGTGTAGTTCTGTATATACCCAAGCATACACATGACACCCAGATGCCTACTTACCCATACAAATACACGCACCCACATTATTGTATATTTGTGTCTGTATATATATATAAATGTGTCTGTGCATAATTTGATTCCACTGTAATTTTGTTCATTTTATTCTATTCATTTAAAAAAATCATTCTGAAAGGTTTTTTCCAGACTTTCATGGGAGTCTATGTCACACACTGAAAAAAAAAATGTAAACCCTTTGATCTAGACCAAATCAGACCCAAATACGAATCATTCAAGAACATATCTAAAAATGGTCGTCCAGATTTTACTTAAAATCCTCCAGAGAGAAAGATCCCACTATACCCCAAATTAGCAATTCCACATTTAGATAGGCCTAATTTTTAGGAATATATTTCAATGACCAATCATAATTTATCTCTTTGTAACTTTAACTCTTTACATCTCATTCTGCCCAGTGGGTCCAACTAGAAAAAGAATATTCCTTCTTTCATGTCTTTCCCTGATATCTCTTCCCTTCTTCAGACTAAACATTGCTGGTTCCTTTCAATCTACTCTCAAGTTACAATGTGGCTTTATTAAAAAGTATGATTATGTTTTTATTGTGACCTTGGGAGAAGTACCATTGTATCATGGAAATAGCATGAAATTTGCCCTCAGAGTATTTTCTTTCACTATGACCTGAGGAATGTAATTTAAACTTTCTGGTCTCCTACTAGTTCATTTATAAAGTGAGGAAATTGAACTAGACCATGTCCATGTATTTTGCATTACTAAATTCATGATTCTATGATCCTTGGTGCCTAGATCTCTCTGATTTCATAAACATGTGCTGAAAACAAATCAATAAATCGATTCTTCATGAAATGAGAACTAAGCTACCTCTTGAACCACAGGGATGTCGATAATGAGGAATGCTTCCATGTAATTGTGAGATTGTATGTATTGCTCCTCTGCCCATCCATATATTTTACATTCACTTAAGCTAAACCTCCACTTGATGGATGTCTCATGCTGGAAGAAATGTCCTTGAATGATGATCATTTTATTTCTGGCAGAGAAATTGGGGCCCTCTGCTTCACAGTCCCTTTGAACATTTCAATAGGCTTCCTGTCTGACATTTTCTAGGAGAATTAGACAATTAGAATTAGGCATAAATGGAAGAGTTAGGAGTTAAGTATCAAGAGTTTTCATTTTTTTAGGAAATATATTGGATTTTTTTTCATACAGAGATGAAGAAGATACAGTTCTGATAGCTATGTATCTGTCTGGCATTTCAAAGAGCAAAAATGGAGAAATCTGTGCCTCTCTATATAAGGAAATATCATCTGAGAGGGTGAGGGGTCTGGAAATATAATCTTCTGAAAGCTGGTATTTGTGTGTTAATGTAATTAGCTCTCTAACTGAAGTCCTCTGAGGTTTATAAAATCATGGAGTTGAAAGATGGAAGATATATTAAGCATGGTCTAATCCAATTCCTTCATTTTATAGATGAGGAAAGTGAGGCACACACTACCAGACTAGATAGTGGAGCTTCAGTCCCATGTGACTCAGTATTGTGGAACAGAGACAAAATGCCTGATTCGCATTAATAAAGACAAGTGATAAAAGTAAAACCAGGTCAATATCACTTTCTTCAACTCTGCTATGAGCAAGTCTGTGGTCTTGTGTTTAATTCTGTGTACCCCATTTCAGGACCTACTTTTACAAATGAGAGCTTGAACCAATTGTGAGGGGAGGCAAGATCAGAGTCCACTGTGGTAACTGGAGATGCTAAGCTTAAAGAAGGGAAGATAAAGGGGGAATATACTCAGTGTCTTCAGATATTTGAAGGGCTGTCTTGGGGAAGATGGATTATACTTGTTTTGCCTGCCATCAGACATGCAGAGGGACCAATTCTGGCTTAACATAATCAATCCATGAAACATCAATTATTTGTTAAGCACCTAGTATGTGACAGGTACTTATATACTAGGTCTGAAGAAGACATATAGAATAATTGAAACAAAATGGTATTCACAATCAGCATACATTTTAATAGGGGAAATGAATACATAAAATATGCATCACTCACATAAATATAATAGAGGCAAATATTATATATATATATATATATATATATATATATATATATATATATATATATATAATGTAGTCACCTCTGAGGTATTTAGAAGAGAAGGCACTAGCACCTGAGTAGATAAGGAATGAATTCCTGCTAAAGATGCTACCTGAGATGCTTGCTTCTTAGAGGAAGAGAGGAACTCCATAAAGTAGAGATAAGGAAAAAGATATTAGGGTCAGTGAAAATACACAGATGTTTGTGGAGAATGGAATATAGTGAAGGGAGAATAGAGAAATGACCAAATTGGTTAAATATCAAAGTGGGAAAGGGAAAATGAAAGATCTGATTATGTTGGAGATTTGATTCAAGTTTTAAGGGTTTTAAAAGCTAAATAGTTTTCATTTTATCTTTGAAGCAATAAAAATCCACTGGAGTTGGTTGAATAGGAGAGTTTAAATGGTTAGATAAGGCTTTAGGAGCATTAATTTGGCAGCCTCTATATAAAATGGATGGAAAGAGATGTGAAGCAAGGAGACCAATTAAGAGGCTTTTGGTAATGAGAATCTAATCTAAAGTAGTAACTATGTGGGTGGATTGTGTGGGAGAAGTGTTACAAAGGTAGAAAGGCCAAGATCTGGCAACTGACTGAATGTGTTAAATGAATAGGAATTAGGAATTGCAGATGATGCTGATGATTCAAACCTCAGGGACAAGAAGGAGGATAGTGGTGTCTTCAGCAGGAAAAGAGAAGCTTAGAAAAGTTGAGGACTTCTAGGAGATAAATAATGAATTCAGTTTAGGATATATTGAGTTTATTTGTTTCTGAAATATCTAATTGGAAATATCCAATAGGCAGTTGTTGATCTGGGTCTGAAGATTGGAGAGAGATTGGAATTGGGTATACACACATATGTGTATTTTATAGCACAGATATAATGTCAGTGAATTAATTCTATTAACTAGAGCTGTACCAGGAATGGATTACTTCTGCTGCAAGTACCTTTCTTCTCCCTGAGTAGTCTTAATAGAAATGACTAGATGGCCATAGCTTTCAAAAATTGCAGATATTGTAGAGGGGATTGCTGCTTCAGTGTTAGTTTTAAAGAATAAAAATTCTCTGGTTCCTTAATATTCTGACATTCTGAATGATAGTGATAGAGACAAGACTATGACACAAGTCTGTCTCTTTCTAAACTAGTACTATTTCTGTTGTACCACATTTCCTCCCAATTTCTATTCTGCATTGCTTTACAGACCTTTCTTTCACTAAGCTCTTGCATTTTCCTAGTAGAAGATTGTATGATACATTATCTCCTCATATGTAAAATTCAGGGTTGGGGCTAGATTCTTTCAGGGAACTCTGTTTTCTGTGATGTGATGAACAGCTAAACTTTAAGATCTTTTTCACCTTGAACTATGTTTTGTTCTGTGGCTTTCTAGCCATTTTTGACTCCTGGCTGTACTCCTAGTAGTGTTTCTGTTAATGGTTCTCTTGAAAAAGAGAATAGGGAATAGAATGCCCTTATAATTTGGAAGGCCAATGTAACCTTATGCATCCTGTGGGGTTTCAAAAGTTATTAGTCATATAGTAAAAGATTTACCAAGTATCTACTATATGTCAGATACTCTACTAAATATCAAAGGTACAGAAAAGAAAAAAAAATCAATCTTTGATCTCATTGAGCTCATAGTCTAATGAGAGGAAACAACATGAAGGTAAACATGTACAAATAATCTGTACTTTGGTTAAACTGTAAATAAAATTTTCATTAGAAGTCAACATATGCAAAGTCACTTCAGTTTTAGATAGTCAAAGATCTTTAACTCCTCACATAAAAAGAAAGGGGACCACATTGATGAAATGCTTTAATGCTTCTCCTTCCATGAAACTTGTTAATACTCCCCATTCATTTTTATTGTTTTGAAGGTTTTTTTTAATTAGTTTAATGTACTTAATTACTGATGAGTCAAAGAACGAACCTCCTCTATTCCAATATCTAGAATGAGCAGGAAAGATTATCCACATTTCATTTTGCAATTATGGGTAGGAACACAAATTGTGACAAAATTGTGATAATATCTTGTTGGCAGTCAGCCAGTTTTGTACAGTAACCACCATGCTCTCTAAGGGAATGGGATGAGATCCTATTTGATTCGAACTTAAGAGCTTAATAATAGTTGTCTCTTCAATCTCTTTTTTTATACTAAATCACCCGGCAAAAATAATGTAGAACATGCATAGTTTATGAAAGATAGTGTGACACAATAAATAGAAAGCAGTACTTGGAGATTGACCTAAATTCCAACTTCCACTTATACAGTTAATATCTATGTGACCCTGGGCAAGACACTAAACCCATAACTAAGTTTCTTCATCCATAAAATGTGAATAACTATAGCACTTACTATACAAAAGAGTTATATAGATTTAATGAGATAATATAGCTATGTCATCATTATATTGTCATAATGATAATTATCCTGCCTTCCAACATATTCTCCTGATTTGGGATTTCTTTTAGAAAGTAAGGAGAGGAATGGATTATTCCCATTATCACAATTACTTTTAAGAATTAAACCAAAGCTCCTAGAATTAGTGTTGAGAGGGATTTCTGTGATCACTTATTCTGATCTCTCTTATCTGGTCTGTTCTGTTGATCTACTTAGCTATTTTTCTTTCTTTCTTTTTTTTTTAACCAATATGGCCTTTGTTGAAAGGGGGGTATTTGTTATATTTAATATTGTCCTTTGACTCCATGTTCTCCAGTTTCCTATGATATTCAGTGGCCCAATGGTGAGCAAAGGTAAACTGACTAACTGTTCTCTGGCCATATCAGGGACAGGTGCAATATCGTTCAATATTATAACTTTGAAATAACTCTGGCAAGGGAGTAGGAAGTAGGAAGTAGGAAGCCCCAAGGTCTAGCTACTGTTCTTTTTACTAATTTGTTATGGAAAATTTAGTGACCTTTTCTGGGTTTCAATTTTTCCATCCTCAAAATGAAAAAAAGGGTAGACTGAATAATCTCTAAAGTTACTTCAGTTACATAATAACAGGTTATAATTCTAACATCTCTGATAGTGCTAACTTTCTATCTTCTGTGATCTTTTGTTTTCCCCTGTAATTCCCCTGTAAAGCTTAGAAGAATTATAGTACTAGATATCTTTTAGTCCTGAAATTCTACAGTCTCACCTTCAATGACCAAAGATCTTCGTCCCTCTAACATATCATGTACCCTATTCTCACATTCTATATTCTATTATCGATTCTAGTTTGTACATACCATAGTTCTCTTTACTTCAATGGAAGAGAATTCAGACAATATCACAAAAATGTATGATTCTTAGTTGGAAAGGACTTCATATTATATAATCTAGTAACCTCATTTTATAGATGATAAACAAAAGGATCAGAAAAGTTAAATGGGTTGCAAATTGTCATGCAGCCAAGGGAAATTGAATAGTATCTTGGAAATGAAATTGGGGAAGTAATGAAAATAGCTTTTTCCTCAGGCTTCTAGCGAATGAAAAAGATGTGTACAGCATCAATATGTTCAATGTCTTTGTAGCCTCTACTAGACTAGATATTTAGGGGGTGGAGATAAATGTTTAACAACTAGCTTTCAAAAAAAAATGTACACAGAACGCACTTTTAAGTTTCAACTGCATTATTAACATTTTTCTCCATCATTTTCCTAACTCTAGATAATCACCAAAATAGTAAATTAAGGACTGAGCCCTTTTGAGCTGGTTCCTGCTCACCCCAGAGGTATATTTAGAAATGGTGTCAAAGCAATGGTTACTTATTAATGAACTCTTATTGGTAGAAAGAGAAAGGTTTTTCATTTGGTTTGCCCTTTCAAGAAGTGTGTTTACTCTGATTATCTTATCAGAATGGTGTTCATATAACTTGATCAGAATCAGAGATCATAGATAAAAATACATACAACTTGGGTGTGATAGAAAATGAAAGGGATAGTGATAGATTAGCTTAATATCTTTATCCCTTTTTAGATAGACAGTAATTACTAATGGAGTTCATTTTAGTCAGTCAATCAGCAAGAATTTTGTTGAAAGCTCAATACCTTTTCAACATAATGCTAAGTGCTAGGAATAATTAGAGGGATGAGGAGGTTGATGAGGAGAAAATATTCTCATTGAGAAGATAACATGTAAATAACCAGGCACATAAGAGATATACACAAGATAGATAAAAATAATATGGAAAGGGGAATTATTCACATCTAGCAGTACTAGAAAAGGTTTCTGCAGAAGGTAGAATTTGAGCTGAGTTTTATATAAGAAACCAGCGATACTAAGAGTTGGAGGTAAGGGGGCAGAGCTTTTGGGTCATTGAGGAAAGCTAATGACAGAACTCAGTAAGAAGAGATGAATTACTGTGAAGTATTTGGAGAATTACAAATCAAAGTGCAGCCTGAATGTAGCCCACTAGCAGGACAGAAGTTAGGTATAAAATGTCTGGAAAAGACAAAATGGGTTCAGGTTATGAATAACTTTATTTTTTAGTAATATTTTTCTTTTTTATTAAATTTTATTTTTATTGTCAGTTAAAACATACTTCCATATTGGTCACTGTAATATTAAACTCATACATAACCAAAACCCCAAAATGACCATAAACACACTGATGTGAAAGATGACTCAACAGTTTTTTGTCTGGAGGTGGAGAGCATTCCACATTACAAGTCTTTCAGAATTGTCCCACATCATCAGTAAAATGTGAGAGTAGCCAAGTTTTCATAGATAATCAACTTCCAATCCAATATCGATATTATTGAGTAAAATATTGAGTATAAAATATTCCCTTTCTGCTTATTTATCTCTGCATCACTTCCCACAGATCTTTCCAGATTTTTCTGAAATTATCTTACATATCATTTTTTTATAGCTCAAGACTATTCCATTGCCAACAACATGTACCACAAATTGTTTTGTTCCCCAGTTGATGGATATCCCCTTAATTTCCAATTCTTTTCAACACAAAAAGAGCTGCTATAAATATTTTTGTACAAGTAGGTCATTTTCCTTTTTTTTATTATCTCTTTAGGATACAGACCCAATAGTGGTATTACTGGATCAAAGGGCATGCACAGTTTTATAACCCTTTAGGCATAGTTCCAAATTGCCTTCCAGAATGGTTGGAAGAACTTTATTTTCAAAGAGAAGACTTTATATTGATCCTGGAGGTAAGAGGTGGCCACTGGAGCTCACTGAGAATGTGAGTGCCTTAGTCAGAAAGATATTTTAGAAACATCATGTTTAGATGTTTCTAACATAGAAACATGTTAGTAACTAAGTGAAGGATGGATTGGTGTTGGGAAAGACTTGAGCCAGAAAGACTGGTCAGAATACTATTGCAGAAGTCCAGTTGAAAGGTAATAAGGGCTTGGATTATGGTGATGTTTATGTGAGTAGATAGAAGGGGAAATGATGGGGAGACTGAAGGTAAGGACCACAAGATTTGACAACAGATTGGCTATGTGGGGTGATTTCAAGTAAAATTTCAAGGTGGTAAGCCTGTTGCCTTTAAAGGTAATAGGGAAGTTCAAAAGGGATGAAGCTTTGAAGTAAAGATTAACTTGAGTCTAGATTCCCAGCATACACATAAGGAAAAAAAGGGGAATCAGGTATTTATTCACTTAATAATTGGATTATCTAGAAAGGAGCCTTGAGGTCATCTACATTATATCCTTATTTAACAAGGTGAGGAAACAGGTCAGTGAGGGGAAGTGATTTCCCCAAGGTCACAGAAATAGTAAAAAGAAAGAGTCAGAATTCAAGCACAAGCCTTCTGACTGATTCCTTTGGCCTCTGAAAATAGCAAGAACAGCAACACTATTAACTCACATTTGTGTGGTACTTTATGTTTATAAAAAATTTTCTAAATGTTATCTCCTTTACTTTTCCAGAGATTTCTTTAGGTAGTAAACAAAAATCTTACTTGGCCTCACATTATAAATAGGTAAACTGAGGCTCAAGAAAAGTAAGTTAAAAATCAGTTTATTATGATGAAGAGGTCAATATTTCATGAGAAAAAGATGATGATGGTTCAAGTTCCACCTCATATATGTCCTAACTAGATGACCTCTGGGGAAAGGACTTGATTCATGAGACTTTCTAAGATCATAAGTGATATATAGTTAGATAATATTCATTAGTTGAGAGAGCTTCCATACTAGAACTTCCCCATCTTGATAAAATAATAGGTACAGCTTTGAAAATTAAAATGTAGATTACAAAACTTGCCCAACCTCATTTAGGTAATAAGTGGACAAATTAAGGCAGAGATGAATGGGTTCTTTTTTCATTGCTATTTCCACTATGTCATGTCCTCTAAACATTTTGTTTATTCACTTATTTGTTATAAACAAGTGGTCATAGAGCTGGCATTTCTCCCACTGCAAAGCAAGTAAAACTTTCCCCTGCCTTTGTCGCCCTAGAATTGGGCCAATTATTTTGAATGGGGAACGACTCCAGTGAATATCTCCCTGAAATCTTATACCAGCATTTCCTGTGCACCTGATAATGTAGCTATTCTCTTCTGATTGTCAAAGTCAAAATGGCATCTCTGAGACTGATATTGGATTTCCCACATTTTAGAGATCAAAGCCACACAGCTGCTCATGTTATCCAAAGCCTTCACATCACTGAACAAGGAGCTGATCAGTCCACTTTTTATGAGCAGTACATCCAGCGACATGACTCATGCCTTCTTATGTTTATTTATTTTTTGTTTGATTTTGGTTTTTTTTTATGCTGAGGACATATGTTTGTAACATTCCCTTATTTTTCCCTAGCCAAATTCTGGTTTCAGTGCTGGTCAGTAATATGGTAGGAAAAAGATATAAGCAAGAGAAATTTAGAGGCAAGCATTTAACCAGATACCAGATTGCTATTATGTACTTATTGTAGACATTTCTTTCCTTCTTAGACAATGGATTTCAAACTTTCTGAAAATACAGGAAGTTTTGTTTCATTTTATATATATATATATATATATATATATATATATATATATATATATTTCTCTTCTACTTCAACTCCTTTTAGGGGGCCAGAGAATGATGAAACATTTGTCAGCGAAACTTCTTTGACACTCTCTGTCCCTCAAACAATGTACTAGGAAGGCAAAATAAGAACTTCAGCCTTCTGTGTATTAATTGAATACTTTCCCTATTGTACATGCTGCCTTAAGAAGAAGGCATATGTTTATATTTCCTTTTATTATGCTTCTCTTGCCCACATCAGGTCTCAGTGCAGCCCAATAGTGGACTAGATAAAAGGAGAGAGAGGGAGGAGGAAAGGAGGATATTCAGGGTCTAAATGAGCTATAAACTACATAGGTAAACACCAAATAACACCCACATGATTATAATAATTGTAATAGTATCTATAACTCACTTTCCTAAGATATTAGAGTCACAAATTATTTTTATCTAAATTGTTCTGTGCATATTCATACTTCATTAGTGGATAATCTGAAGTTCAGAGAAGAAGCCCAAGGTGTCTGAGCTCAGGATGCTCAATCTGAGACTCAAATTTGGGTATTCATAATAGAATTGGAGTCCTCCTTTCTTTATGTTATACTCACTTCTAGGATGTGTCCAGTATTTGTGTTAAGCTGTTCCATTAAGTGTGGCAGATCTGTTTTTTAATTATTATTTTTGCCTGTACTATATTGAAAAAAAAATCCATCACATGTGGAAAATTGTTCCTGAAGGCAGGGAAAATCATATCCCTTGTACTTTGATGAAAAGTTTATGTTTAGGATGGATAGAAATTTTTTTCTTGGAGCCTTGGAAATTGTAAAAGAAATTTCAGTCCCTTCATTTCTATTCCCTTCCTTTCTCTTATGAGACTGGAACTCTATTCCACTTTGGCTTGAATGGGTACATATTGGTCCAAGTCAGTTCTCCACAAAGCATACTGGAAAGTGGCTCAAGATGCCCAGTCACTTCTCAGAGATCCTGAGGGAAATAGGCCACTGTTACTCAGGCCCCCCTCCATTTCCCTAAGGAACAGAAGAACCAGTTCTTCCGGAGGCTACTAACCCAAATTGCCCATGTATCCTCTGGGGTACAGGGTGCCTCAGGCAGTTCGAAGATTGAAGGAAGGGAACAGGATATTTTGAAATTTCTTCTCAATTAATTGTGACTGGAGTGGACTTGGGAGATAGCAGGAAGGAAGGGGCAGATGGCTAAACATGGAAATCAGAGAAAGAATTTTAAGACTCTCAGAACTGGAATAGAGATTATATGTTATCATCTATGTACAATTATATCCAATAAAGATATTAGAGATTATGTAAAATCAATCATAACCCCAGATTTTATAGATGAGCAAACTGAGATTGGAAGTGAGAAAATGAGTTATACAGGTTACACTGTCAGTAAGGATCAGAGTAGAGATTCAAATACAGACTTCTGTCTTCAAGTTGAGTATCCTGTCCATTAACGCATGGTTATTGAGTAAATATTATAGAAATCAACATGTAAGGAACTAAATAATATTTCTAGTTTAAGTTAAATTTGATCCCTGTTCTCATGAGTCTTACAGTCTTGTAAGAGGGTAAAATATTCACCTCTCAAAAAGATAGATTATATTCTATAAACATATCTATACTTTAAAACTTATATCCATGTAATTATATAAACATGATGTACAAACGCTTTTAGAAATTATAAAACTTAAGTGCTTTATGAGATCTGAGATGGAAAGTCTGTATCTACTGGCAGGGGCAGGTGAAATTACCTGTAAAGAAGAGAATTTGTGTTGTTCTTGAAAAGAAAAGTAGGAATTCCAGAAGTGAAGAAGAGAGAGAAAGACATCGAAAGCACAGAAGGGCATCTAAAATAACATGGACAGAGTCTTAGAAGTGTGAAAACATAGGACATGTCCAGTAAACCGAGGAGGCATTTACGTGAGCTACAATTTAATGTGTCTAGAAGAAATTAATATGAAATTATTCAGAAAGGCAGGACTGTGAAAGATTATGGGGGAGCCCATGGGTCCTGATTGTCTCCAAGATCAAATATGAAATCCTTGATTTATCATTTAAAGATTATCACAACTTTAACCCTTCCTACAGTTTTTAGTCTTCTGTTACTTTATTCCCTCTCCTTCATGTATGAGACAATATGGCTATAGTGGCTTAATTGCTTTTCTTTACACAAATCATTCCACTTCACATCTCCCTGCATTTGCACTGGTTTCCTTCCTCTGTCCCATCGTCCATCCCCAATCCTATGTCTGGATTTCCTCTGACAACTACATTTCTATTTCTAACTTCCCTGGCTTACTTTAAAAAGTCCCAAACTCACCCTCTGCAGAAAGTCTTCCCTAGCCTTCCTTGCCATGTGCTGGTATCTTTCTTCTGATATTACTTTTCCTCTGTACCCTATCTTGTATGTATTCTGGTATCTGCATTGTCTCCCTCTTTTTTGAATATGAGGTACAAGTATTAGTTGTTTCAGTTGTGTCTGACAGGGTGACTCCTTTTGAGTTTTTTCTTCCTTTTCTTTTTTTCCTTTTTGGGCAAAGATACTAGAATGATTTGCCATTTCCTTCTCCAGTTCATTTTACAGACAAGGAAACTGAGGCAAACAGGTTTAATTGATTTGTCCAGGGTCACCCAATTGATATCTGAGGAAATTAAGCACTATTTTTTTTTTCCTTTCCTTGTATCCTTGGTGTTCAACACAGTGGTCTGCATAGAGTAAGTGCTTAATTAATGCCTATTTACTGACTGACCAACTGACCAAGGATCAAATAATTATAGGGCAGGGTACATGAAACATCTGGTCAAACTCTCTCTTTTTGTGGATAGCTTGTTTCAATGTGGAAGGCAATAGGGAGTAGATGAACATTTTTGATAAAAAGGTATAATGCAATCAAATGTATAAATAAGTAAAATTAATCTGGCAGTGGGACACATATTGGGTTGTAGAAGCAGTAAAAAACTTTGAGAACGAATGTTCTAACAGGGAACATCTCCACATTAATATAAAAGAGATTTTTTAAAAATATCTTTTAATGTGTCTGTCCCTGTCTGATTCTATTTTAGAGTTTAAGGAGGCACAGAGTCATGTGGAGTGTTTGAACACTGTTGTTTTGCCTCCAAACTTACCTTTGAAAGACAGGCTCAGCACAATTGTCATTCCTGCTTCAAAAATATTTCTCTTAGTCTTTGAGGCAAAGATGAAAATCTTTTTTTTAATATTTTCCCCTTTGTCCTTTGCTCATTGTCCTTCACATGCAAAGATGCTGGCTTGCTTAACAATCAAGTCAGATAATTCTCCTGGGTCCAAACTTGGAAATCTTGTGACTTTGGGGAAGTTCCCTTCTCAGAGCCTCAGAGATTTTGTTTGTCATATGAGAATAATAGTCCTGGTTCTGCCTCATAATAGGGCTCTTTTAGTGATCATCTGAGATGTAGCATGCGTATAATATACACTAATAATTACAGTGCAAAATTTACAGCCAGTCACTGTGAAAATGTTAGCTTTTTACTGGTATTGTCAACTGTAATAATACTTATGATAAAAGCAAGCTGACAATTCTTTCATCCTCTTTTTTTGCTTGGGGTGGATCAAAATTGACCAAGCCAAAAATGTATTAGGAAGGGTGCAGCTGTTCTATTCTTGTGTTAGTCCTATTCCTCAAAGGGACAATTATTTTGCTCTATTCCATGAGTATGGTTGCTAGATTGATGCCTTTAAGTTGGCCAACCCATCCTTTAGATGTCTGCTGCTAGACACAAAGGGAAAGTAAAAGAAGGAAAGAAGGTCTCAGTATTTACAAAACCAGATCGAATTTATAGTCCCCCAAAAAATATTTATTTTGTCTGGCAACACTTCCGCTCACTTTATACAAATATTTTTGTGAACCCAACTGAAAAAATTTAATTTTTGTACCCCTGTAGATTAAATCCATCATTCTAGTCTAGTGTGATCTTTTTATATCTGATCCTTTTATCATTTGCTTCAGCTATACATCTATGCTTTGTTTCATCTGAAAATTTAGCACATGTGTGTAACATATGTTACAGATTCTAAAGTTGATCCCTGTGACAATTCTCTAGAGAAGTATTGTGTTCAGTTCACAGACAAGCCATTAATCACTAATCTTTAGGTCTGGTCATTTAATAGTTGGGGAATCCAGTAATTTAGCAAGAGGAAGAGAAGGGATTCAAGCAAATTTAGAACTTCTGACTCTAATCCAGAAGCTCTTGTTACTGTACCACACTGCCCATTTGGACTATGATAGTTCATGACATGATATGCTCATAGTTTTATGAGTGGTAAGTGGACAAATAATAAATGTCATAGAGTATAACAGTTCCCTTGTTCCATGAAATAGAACAATCCTTTACACCATGGTGTAGTGGAATGGCCACGTTTTGGAATATGAGAACGGGTATAAATATAAACTTTTCTATTTATTTTCCATGTTGTCTTAGGCAGTCATTTAACTCTTTGGGGATTTATGTGGCCTATAACCTTAACTTCCTCTTGAAAGTCAAATAAATTTTGAACCTTAACTTATAGGTCTGAACAAGATGAAAATGAGTAGGAGAAAAAAAAGTAATTTAAGCTTGATGTAAAAACAAAAAGAAAGAAGCAAAAAAAAAAACAACCTTCCAGCAATGTGAATCCTCTAAAGGTACAGTGAACAGCCTGTGAAAGAACTAGGTTTCTTTTCACTAGAAGTTTTCTAGAAAAGGCTGGACTATGACTTAAAAATACATTATCTTGGGTTTCTTCTTCAGATATTAGTTGGACATGACAGCCTTCGAGGTTTCTTGTATCTCTGAGGTTCTATAATTCTGTGAATTGACATTGATTCTTTTAAAGTAGAAAACACCATATTTTCTGCCCAAGTCCCTATGGATATTCACCCTTTTAGACCTGCTTCATTTTTCCCTGCAAGGAAGGATGTCTCGAAAAGTATAAGTAGGCATGAAGCTTGATTTCCCAAACCATTTTGGGAATTCACTAAATTGGGATTGGGATTCACAAAAACACAACACACAAACACAGAAAACATCATAAGCTCATACACTTTAAGGTCTGAGCAGGTATCACTTGTGGCTGTGACACAATAATCCATGTTTTTAGAGTCTGTTAGTGCCAATTTTGAAAAAGTGCTTTCCATACTTTATTTCTTGACAAACGGTGTTTATGGCTATTGAGATATTTCATTTCAATTATGCTCTGGTGTTGCTGGAAGACAGTTCCTGACAATAGCCGCATTGCATAAACCATTTATATTGTAGCTCCAGCAGAGCTTCAGTTGCCAAACTAGACTAGACAGTTCATTAAGAAGAAAAATTAACAGCATATGCTGTGGGGAAAATAGTAACAAAGGAGGACTACCGGAACTCAGGGACCCAGTTAGGCAGGTTGTCTTAGTCAGGGATCCCTTTATCCACAAAATGCCATGACTTTGTTGGTTAAGACCCCTGCATAGAAATCAGCAGCTCTTCCATTGGAATCCCTAAGGTACCACATTCCAGTAATAGTTAACTCTGTCTTGAAAGGCACTTCACTGTAATGGATAGATGGCTGGTTTTAGTATTAGGACCACGTGGACTTGGATCCTATCTCAGATATTTACAAGCTATGGGAATCTGGGTAAGTCCATTATCTTCCCCAGGCTTCAGTTTCCTCATCAATAAATTGAGATCCCTGCTAAATCTAAACCTATAATGTCATAAGAATTTGGCAGTGCATAATAAAATGCCCATACATGACATAGATTCTGGGTAGGATGTAAGAATTGATGATGTGGTCTTGACCCTTATTTAATAATGCCAAGTTTGGTAGCTTTGGGGAAGTATGTATGGGGACCTCTAGCTTGTAGGAAGAATTCTTTCTCAAGCCATAGAGGAGCAATCTGCATCTCTTTCCATTCTAAGATTCTATTGAATACTCAGAAAATAGGAAAGACTATATAGAATTAACTACATTGTGTAAATTCCAAGTACAGTAGGAGTAAAACTCGGGGTTTTCATGGACTTTAAGGTCAGTGTGAGTCAGCAGTTATTTCATGGAAAGCAACAAAAACTAATTTGATCTGAGACTGAATCAATAATCAAGTCCAGAGGGAGCAACGTGACATACATATAGTCCACTGCCCTAGCCAGTGGAACACATTTGGAAGATTCTGCCCAGTCTTGGGGCCCATGTTTTAAGGATATTGTTAAACTGAAGTTGTTTTTTTTTTAAGTCCTATTTCATAACTTTTATCATACAACTTTATTACATGATAGTCACAAATTTGGAATAAATCCTATGTCTTCCTAATAAAGTTGTATTTAGAACTTATCAATGATGCATTCTTTTAGGAGATTCTCATCATCAAGGTTCAACAATAAAAACAGAAACTTATTAAGTAAATTTCATCCATCATTATTTATTTTGCATAGTTTGAATCCAAATACTTTTTATATGAATAAATGGGAACATATTTATCAGATGCTTATTGTATCCCTAGAACTGTGCTAAATTGTGAGGATATAATTCTGAAGGCAAAGACACACCCCTGCTCTTAAGGAGTTTTGATTTTAATTGGCAGAGGAAGTATGTATAGGAGAATGGTTGTCAGGGAGGAGTATTTTGGTTTGAAGGATAGTCACTGGAGACACAGGAAAGTAGGTTGATACACTCTTTCCTAGAGCAACAACAGAACTGATCTGGCCATGGTTCATTTTTTCAGAAATAGAAGGGTTCTGGGTGGTGAGAAAGTTTTAGAGGAGGTGGCCAGACAGGAGGATTCTTTACTAATTTTAATTCTTTTGTTCTCTTTTGGTAAGAATTAGTTTGATATTTGAAGATAGCAACAATAATATTTCTATAATAAAAATGCATAATACTAACAAAAACAGTGAAGTTTAGAGTCCAAATATCACCCCATTTGATAGGAGAAAACTGAAACCCAAAACACTTATCCTCCTAAAGATCAAACAATTTTTAAGAGATGGAATTGGGATGGGTATTCAGATCTTGTTCCTCCTTAATAAAGTGTTCCTTCTGCCATTACCAATAGAGGCTTCTCATTTCTTCTCATTTCATCACCATCCAGTGATACTGTGTTGAGCCCACAGGAGATGCTTAATTGCTGTTTTTGTATTTTATTATACCAAACTTCACATGTTTAGACTAAGTAGTAGTAGAATATTGTTTGTGCTGCTCTCCATCCCCAAAGAAGACTGGATCAATTGGAATCAAGTTGGACCAGAAGGAATTTAGGCTAGTCCTGAATTGCCTCAGTACAAGTGGAACTAATTATCGAGTGAGGTAATGGAAACTCAGACTCCTGGGTAGATTAACAAGTAGAAAAGTTTCCCACCTCCCAGGGAGAGTTTGATCAGAAGCAGGAGGGCAGAATTAGCTGACCCATTAGGCTTTCTATCAGATTTAGGATTCAATAGTAGTTGTTCCTCATGGAAAATATACCACTGGACTGTGAATCTCATCTCTTTAGATAAAAATTACTTCAATCACTTTCTGCCATGCAGTTAATGAGAGACCTTTTGATGTTGGTTTCAGCTTACCAGTGTGAATACTGGGTCAGGTTCCCATCCTGTTAGACAGGATGGAAATCCGACTCAGGATTTGTAAATACGGATGCTTTTAATTTATTTTCACAAAGATTAAAAAAAAATAAACCACACTTAACTCTTACCACAGATGATAGAGTAACAGGGTCCCAGGAAGCAGACCTTAGATGAGTCATAGAACATTAACCTAAGGAGGAAAATGAAAACAAAGCTCTGTTTACTGATTTCCAATGGAACCCGTAGACTCAACTCTGCCTATCAGATATATTAGGGAAGTGTAAATAAATACAATTAGAGTTTAGGAGTGGACCAAAGACCCTAGTAACATTATGCATTTTCCTTTCTCTGGAAGGAAAATTATTTTTCCTCCACGTTTGGTTTTAACTTTAAAGTATTTTATTTTGAATGATCTTGGATAACACTTTTATGGAAACTTTTTTCATAGAGAGTTAGAACTCCCATGATTTCTAGTTATTTTTGATGCTAGTAAATGGATTCCTCTTTTGTTTTGTGAATATATGTCTTCAATATTCTTCACTGCAATTCTCATGCACAAATCATCCTTGGTAAATGTACTGTAGCCTCCAACCACCACATATCTCATGTTTTCATTTCTCTTTGAAGTGTGTTTAACTTTAATTCTCACTGTGTTCCATGCTTCCTGTTTCAGAGAATCATTTGGGAGATTAATACTTGTTTATTAAACAAAGATCTGTTCATGCATACTAAAGAAAGAACATTGATTTTGTAATAATAAGATCGATGTATGATCCCAACATTTCCACTTACTTTTGTGTTATCTTGGGCAAGGTGCTTCCCAGATCTGGGACTTAGTTTTAGGTTTTGTTTTCATTTGAAAAATGGGGAAGGTAGGGGGTAGCTGGGTAGCTCAGTGGATTGAGAGTCAGGCCTAGAGACGGGAGGTCCTGGGTTCAAATGTGGCCTCAGACACTTCCCAGCTATATGACCCTGGGCAAGTCATTTGACCCCCATTGCCTAGCCCTTACAACTCTTCTGCCTTGGAGCCAATACATAGTATTGGCTCCAAGACAGAAGGTAAGAGTTAAAAAAAAAAAAGAATAATGGGGAAGGTAGATTTAAACTAAATAGTATCTAAGCATCACTTTTAGTTTAAAAAAATGAACCTGTCACCTGGAAATGATTTCAATATATATTTTCTGACCTCTAAGAAAGTCTATCTGCAGAGACAAAGTCAGCAGAACTCAAAAGTCATCAAACAAAATTGAGACTATAAATCAGAAGTTGGTTTCCTCCTCTTTTAAAAACGAAGAAGTTTAAAATGATCTCTAAGGTCTCTTAGCATTTTCTGATTCAGTTGAAAGGATCTATTATCTCACTGCTGGGTGTTCCCTTCAATAACTCTTCATTTTCCTATTTAATTTATATCTCACTTTTAAGTATTCTACTTATTTTTGATGTATCATTTTATTTATTTATTTTTACTATGACTTTCAATAGCTGGAAAGGTTTTTTAATACCTTGTTAAATATTAATGAAGAAGAATGGACCATTAGAATGAAAGCTAGAAGGAATTTTAAATTTAAATATCATTAATCTATATATCTTATAATCCTTACCTCTAACATCTTGTGTATATCCTTGGTGGAAATATCTGATATAAACTAAGATCTTCTTAGTGAGCTCTTGACATCTTGTGAATATCAATGGTGCAAGAGAGTATAATAGAAAAAGAATGCTGTACCTGGAACTAGAAAGTTTTTGTTATTGTTTAGTGATGTCCAACTCTTTATGAACCCGTGGACCAGACTGTCTGTGGAGTTTTCTTGGTAAAACTATTACATCAACAGGCAGATTAGTACCACATACTGACTATACAAATTCATCTTTGTACTCAGTTCTAGCTTTCCTAGGGATAGTGATTTGTACATAGGAAATTATTGACTCAGGGATCCTTTGACTAAAAATACAAAAAGGAATTGAACTAAACAAGGGCATTCAAGGGTGTAATTGGGAGGAGTTGGAGTGAGGTGAGGGTGGTATTGAGATAGTCCATAGATACAGAACTGGAAACAATTAAAATCATATAATTTAAACCATTCCTTTTATAGATAAAGAAATCAAGATCTGAGGTGTTATTATGGAATTTTTTAAGGGAAAGAGACAAGAGAGAAATATCTAAGTATTTTAAGTTTATTGATGGGAAATGGGAGAGGAAGGAGGATAACAAAAGGAAAAGTTCTTGATCTTATCTCCAAATCTGAATTCCCTTAATATTATCCTAATGACTAACTTATCTAGGCTAAATAAGTTAACTGAGTACAAAGATCTATTTGCATAGTCATTATTATTATTATTAATAGATATTAATAGGTATTAAAAGGTATTAAAATCTACCTGATGATGTAAGCCATGAATCAAACAGTGGTTATGGTGGGACCCCATGCATCTTAGGACTTTAGCCCATGGTACATATCTGTGTATGTCTAGAGAACACATTGTCCAGGGAACACTGATAGATTGCAAGAATGTAAACTAAACCAAAGACACATACAGATTTCCCAATAATCTTCAGGATCAGGAATGACATCAATGTGATGGGGAGTCATCCACTCCCATCATTTAAGGTAATCAAATAAGATAATATTTGTAAAGCACTTAGCACAGTACCTGGGAAGTAGTATATAATTGCTTGTTTCCTTTCTATCCCCTTGATTTTGAGACTTGAATTTGACCAGCTTCATCAATATCTGCTTCAGATTAAATGGAAATGCCTAGTCTACTAGAGAAAATTCAGGGATATTTGGGAAGGAAATCAGAATCCTCAAACTTAAGATGTCAAAAGTATTCACATTCAACCATAGGACTAGACCATCTGAATTATCCCACTGGTGTTTTATATCCAATATTATATTACAAAGAACTATGATTTTTATCAATAATAACTAGCATTTTATAGCACATTAAGATTTGCAAAGCACTTTATAAATATGACTTCATTTTATTCTCATAATACTGTTGGGAGGTTGGTGCTGTTATCTCTATTTTAATGATGAGGAAATTGAGTCAGAGGGTAAGTCAGTGAATCATGCAGCTTCTAAGTTTCTGAGGAAATATTTGAATTCAGATCTTCCTGATTTTAAGTGCAATACTCTATCCACTTTTTAAAAATAAATATTTTTTTTAAATTTCATTCATTTTATTTTTAGTTTTGAATAAATAAATAAAAATAATAATACCATTATTTTTATAATATTTATATATTATTTAATTAGGGTATCAGTATTGGAAAAGGCAAAGAAAACATTCTTAAATCAAGAACATGTAGGTGGGACAGTGGATTCAATGCCAAGTCTGGAATCAGAGACTCATCTTCCTGAATTCATAGCTAACTTCAGATACTTACTAGCTATATGACTTCGAAGAGCTCACTCATTTCTAGTTGCTTCAGTTTCCTCATATGCAAAATAAGCTAGAAAAGGGAATGGCACTTCAGTATCTTGGTCAAGAAAATCTCAAAAGGGTGTTGAGAAGAGTTTGGCATGACTAAAAATGACTACAAAAAGAACAACAACAAATTAACAACCAAAAAATTATATCATTCAATACATTCCTCATTTCAATTTTGGATGTTCTCTCATATTTTATGTGCCCTTTTTAATGTAGGTATTATGACCTCTGAAGCTAGCAAGCTATATCTTTGATATCTGACTGAGAGAGAAGAGATCAAAGATCATTACAAACATGTTTTTTATTTTATAAATTAGGAAATTGCAGCTTAAAGAAAAGGTATATTGTTTATTGGGAATCAAGTGCTGAGAAACAGTACCAGGGTACAGTCTTATTTTATCTCATATTCATCTAACTCTAAGATCTCTCCTGAATATGTCATAAAATGCAGAGCCATGTAGTAAATGTGATTTTTATTTAATGTGATTTAATGTAATAAAATGTGATTTTATTTAACCAAAATTTAACTACTGTGTACTAAATCCTTCACTAAGGGTTAGAGAAATATAAAGTTTAGATAAAATATGAACCCTGGCCTCATGAAACTTAGAGTTGAGTAGAACATATCTCTTGAGTGGCCAATACTTTCAAACTTTAAAGTTCTTTCAGTCCCACAGAAGAAAACTTTGAATATCTACGTTAAGTGTTTATTCTCCTTCTGAGACTATGAATTTCTTTAAATGAAGCTGATTTTGGTCAATAAATTTTTTAAGTATGTTTTAATTATTTTCTGTAGGTCCCATGGCAAACTCTTATATGAATTTTACTTTAGTCACAGCAATTCTTCATCTGAGGATGGACTATGTATTTTGGAAGGGGTCACAAGGCCACATGGAGTGAGAGTGATATCATGGGCACAGTAATAACATCTGCTTCTCAGGATTTTGTGAGGATGAAAAGACATAATAATTATAAGGAGCTTAGCGCAATGCCTGACACATAGTAAGAATTAAATAAATGCTAGGTCTTATTATAGAGGAAAAACGGATTTGTAATCAGAAGACTGGTTTCAAATCCTCTCTCTGTTACTTTACAGCTGTGTGACTCAGGTAATTCATTTCTCCATCGGAGCCTGATTTTCAACATCTCTAAAAAAAGGGGGGGGGTGGAACAAATGATTTCTAAAACAATTTTTTTACATCAAAGTCTTTGGCTCTATCAAGTACTTCAAAATCAGAAAGAGATATGATTTTATTAGTGGAAATGGTGATGAAAAAATTGTTGCTATGTTCTTGGCCAAATGGCCCTATAAGGACCATAGGATTCTCCATCTGACTTGGATCTACAATGTCCTATTTATGTTGTCACTCTCATTGAATATGAATTACTTGAGAATAGAGATTGACTATGCTTTTCTCTTTGTGTTTATAATAGTGCTTCAAAATAATGATTTAAAAAAATCTTCATTTGTTTATTTGAAAGCTCCCGATACTAAAATCTATGATTCTTATGATCTTTGGAATTTCTAATCTTGGGAATTAGCTCTAGGGGTAAAGAAGCAATAAATACATCCCAAGCATAGAGAGCATCATTGAAACCTCTCTGTGGCCTGCCAGTGAGGGGCTATTTTATTTTTCCCAATTACTTGTAAAAATATTTTTAATATTTATTTAAAAGAATATGAGTTCCAAGTTCTCTCTTTCCTTTTTTACCTTCTCTGCCTTGCTCCATTCCACCTCTCCCTGCTTCCTGAGATGGCAAGCCATCAATCTAATACAGATTTTATATATGCAATCATTAAAACATTTTTCCATATTAGTCATTTTCTGCTTATCGAGGAGAACTACTTTTAAAGAAAACAGCTCTCAGATTGATTTGTTAGCTCTAGAGTATTTGTCTCTATAGTTCATGATGCCATCTCTACATAGTGAATGCATTTTTTCATCCCAGGTCGGTGCTATATAGCAGACTAATATGAGACAATTAAGACTGTGTGGCAAAATATCAACCTTTAGGAAGTCCATCCAGAAGGACAAACTTAAAGAGTGAAGTTTCCACATGGAAGATCAGGAAGCTCAAGCATCAGATGGACCAGCAGGAGCTAGTTTTGCTCATTTGAAGAATAGACCCCAAGAAGGTTAACAGGATGGAAGAATTCTAAGAATAGTGACAAGTTCCACAAACTAGGGCTTAGGCTACCAATCTAAGGATTGACTTTCCCCACAGGGAAGGGCAAAGATTGATATTATCACAAAAAAATTTTTTTTCTGATCCTTTCCCACAGCTCGCAGACCCATGGATCATAAAGATCCTTTTTGTCTCTTCCCCTCATGGATTATAAAGTACCTTGATGTACCTTGCTCACACCACAAATTCCTCAATCTGTCACTAATGATACCATTCACTGCTATTTATATAACACTTTAAGACTTATGCAATGTTCTGCATAAATTATGAGAATAATTTAATAACTTATTAAGCTCCAAACTACCCTAAGGCATTTGAGACATGAATAGTCATTTAAAATCTTTAAAGTATACATACATTATCTCACTTAAGACATACAACAACTATATAAGGGGGCAGCTGGGTAGCTCAGCGGATTGAGAGCCAGGCCTAGAGATGGGAGGTCCTGGGTTCAAATCTGGCCTCAGATACTTCCCAGCTGTGTGATCCTGGGCAAGTCACTTAACCCCCCATTGCCTAGCCCTTACCCCTTTTCTGCCTTGGAGCCAATAAACAGTATTTACTCCAAGATGGAAGGTAAAGGTTTAGAAAAAAACAACAACAGCAATTATATAAGAAGAATAATGCAAGTATTTTGCAGATTATAAATTTGGACCTGAGAGAATGACATGTATAATGTAACAATACTGACAAGTCTCAGAGTCATGTTTGAAAACAGATCATTGTGACTTCAAGTCCAACCCTTTTTCCATTTTGCCATATAGCCCAAATATGGCAAGATTCAAATCCAGGTAATTTGATTTCAGATTAAATTATTTTAAGAGTCTGAGGGTTATCTAGATTTGAATCCTGGCCTTGCTCCTTAGAAGCGATGTGATCCAAAGTATGTAATTTTCTAACACAGATCTCAGTTTCCTCTACTGTAAAATGAAGGATCAGAGGATGTCTCCTTCCAATTCTAATCTTATAATACTTGCCTTTGTAAGTATTGTCTAGTGTTTTGCTCATAGTAGACACTTAATAAATAATGCTGATGATGGAGATTACAACCCTATTCTCTCTTCAATAAGTCAATTAACCAATCAACAAACATTTATTTACTACTTCCTAGGGATGAGAATTGTTCTTGGTTCTGATGATTTAAAAAAAAAAAGGAAAAATGTTTCTCCTCTAAAGGAGCTTCTATACCAAGTGTGGAAGAAATGTGAATATACACTGAACTACCTGAAATATAGTCTAGAAGGAAGATAAATTTAGGCCATCTAAGTGGTACAGTGGATAGAGTGTTGAGTTTGGAGTTAGAAAAAGTCATTTTCCAGGTTAAAATCTGGCCTCAGACACATCCTCACTGTGTAACCATGGGCAAGTCACTTTATCCTCTTTGCCTCAAGTTCTTCATATATAAAATGGCTGGCAAAGGAAGTGGTGAAAATATTCCAGTATTTTGGCCAAGAAAACCCCCAGCGGGTTCATGAAGAGCCAGACATGGCTGTACTAATTGAACAACAAAACTCTAAGAGGAAGGCACAAATGACTATGGGAGCCAGGGATGGCCTCCTACAGAAGGTACCACTAGAACTTATTCTTGAAAGTAGCCAGTGATGTCAAGAGGTGAGAAGAGCACCTTCCAGGGATTGGATCCAACCAGTACAAAAGCAGGGAGATTGGGGATGGGAAGAACAGCAGGTAGGACTGTATTACTAGCTTGTGGAATGCATAGAGTGTGGACTACTTAGGAGAAGACTATAATGGTAGGAAGAGTGGTGAAAGGTTTCAAATTCCAAATCGAAGACTGATTGATTCCAGAAGCAACTGGCTGGCCAAGAAGTCATCCTTATGGGTTAGCCTGGCCAGAACAGGGCAACATCTGAGGTGGTCAGCCCTTCATTGATGAGGAACTCTCTTCTTGATTGATCCAGTTCTCTGATTTTGGTCTTCTAGTTCATTGCTGGTCTATACTGAAAACCTTTCCAGCTCAGTAGGGTCTAGTAGACTGTGTGTTATATATTTGAGAACCCAAGGTCACCCTGCCCCCCTGTATTTAAACACCAAAGGAGAGGTGGTTGAAAAGAAGGAATAATCAGGTGCCCAATATTAATTGTTGATTAACAGGATTTGCATTTATAGAGCTATCATTTCCCTTACAGTATTTTTCAGCAAGAATTGGCCTTCTCTAAATGGAGTGTGATTTCTCACAATCTGCAGGAGTGATTTCCCCTCTACAGGTGGGGTGTAATCACAGGCCTCTGAGACAGAACCCTGAAAGGGATGTAATTTTAACTAGGGTGTATCACTTATTGGTGGAAAGGCAATTAGCTAGTGTTCTATTTAATTAAGCCTCATTTGATGGGTGAGCATTTACTTTATCTGTCTCGTTGTCACCTCATCAGTTATTTAAGGCAGTTTGTTTCACAGGATGAAAAATGTCTATTTGCTCAGACTCTACTGGTTTGTGGAAAAGCGTAGACGTGGAGTAACATTCTAATCCAGGTTTGGACATTATATTTAGTCACAGGCTCCTCATTGAAATGCTAATCAAGACTAGGTCTCACCTGTTAATGAACAATTATGGGGGGAAAACCAGATGTTCTTTAACTGGAAACTTTTGAATAAAACAGCAATTCCTTTGCAATAAAAGCAAATGAAGGTCCTATATATTCCAAATAAATCTAATTTTTCATATCAATCAAAAGAATTGAAGTAAAATTAATTACCTCTATATAGTTATGGGCATCATCATGTACAATTATACAATATTACTGCAGGAAGGTACGTTGGAAATCATCTTATGTAATCCCAGTCCATTGGGTTGACTTCCACTAAACCATGCTTCAGCAAGTCTTTAAATCATCTTCTTTTGAACCTTTGCAATGATAAAAGGCCTATTTTAATACCATCAGGTTCCATGATTCAGGGGTAATCTAGTATAGTAGAAAGAGCACGAGTTGGTATTAGTATACCTCAGTAATTAATTGCTCTTCATCCTTCCTCTATATTAACTAGTTATATAATCATAAGTAAGCCACTTAGCTGTGTAAGATTTCCTAGATTTCTTTATCAGCAACATAGAAAACAATATATTTACAATATCTATTTTATAAATAGTTGTGAGAAAGTTCCTCAATAGTTCTCAAATATTCAAATAATGAATTTGCTTTATTTTACTGTACATAATTTTACTGTTATTTTTAAATTTCCTTGCCTTTTCTTTCCATTCTTTTCCTTTCCTTTCTTCTTTCAATAATGGAGAGATAGAAAAGAAAAAAAAACTGATTTTGTTAGTTGAAAAAAATTAAGAAGAATGTAAGATCCTTTCATTATTCCTGAAAAAAATAATGCTCCTAGAAGGAAAGGATTATTTTTTAGATACATGGCACTCATCATAGTACTTGGTACATAGTGTGGTTATAGCTTGTAGACTGTTTCATCAGTGTGGGAAATCCATATACTGGTTGAGATTAAAACTCTGTATGTCCTAGGAGATAATTTCAGATCTTCCAATGGTGTCCAGCCCTCATCAGTAAGAATAATACTTACATGGTGGCCAGTTTTCTGGCTATGATGTTCTTACAACTTTGATAGGCTGGTTTCTCATTGTGTAGTCCATCAATGGGTAAATGAATCAACATTTATTGTGTTAACTAGGTGCCAGAAATTTTACTGATTTTTGGGAATACAAAGGAAACGTCAAGAAAGTGCTTGCCCTCAAGGAGCTTCCATTCTAATGGGGAGAGTATATAAAAATAAGATAATAGTAAATAAATATAGAGCAAATGGAAACTGCATGTAGAAGGGATAGCACCAGCTCTCTTTATAGCTGGGGGATGTCAGGGATAGAAAAAAAGGCTCCTCATAGAGTTGATATTTAAGGAAGTCAAGAATTCTAAAAGTTGGTGGGTAGAAAAGAATACTTCAGGTCTGAGGAATATCCAGGGCAGACATAGCAAAACAAAAAGGAGTTGCTTGTATAAAGAATTGAAGGAAAGAGAATATGGCTGGAATGTAGGGAATGTGGAAGAAATTAGATATGAGAAGATTGGAATGATAAAAAGGGGCTACATTGTGAAGAGTTTTAATGCTAAGCAAAGGACTTTATTTTTCATGGTAGTAATAGGAAGTCCATGCTTATTGAACAGTAAAGTGATGTGGTCAAACCTATGCTTCAGGAAAGTCTCTTTGGTAGCTGAGTAGAGGAAGAAGTGAGTGAGGAAAGATCTGAGGCAGTGGAACCATTTAGACTCTTATAGTAATTCAAGGTGAGAGGTAAGGAAAACCTGAACCTGGGTAGTGCCTGGTGGAATAGAGATAAGGAGACAAGAGATAGAGCAAAATAAATACAGGATTTGGTAACTGACTAGGTAAACCCAAGAGAGGAGTTGAGATTGTCATTGAGGTTATGGACCACAATGGAGACTGGAGACTGGAAAGGTGGTGGTAACCTTAATAATAACTGGTAAGTGGAGAAAAGAGGAGCATTGTTGTTATTGGTAGGGAGAGAAATAATGATTTCAGATGCCTTCAGAGCATGTAATTTGAAAGGTTTGTAGTCTTATATTTTGTTAGTATTTCTTGCTTTTTAAATTGAAAACTGGATATGAAAATCTTGTACTCCCAGATATTAAAATATATTACAAAGAGATTATCATTAAAACTATCTGCTAAAGGGCAAAACATACAAAAATAGATAAATGAAATAGAATAGATTCATCAGACACTGCCAAAAACATAGGAAAGATTAGTGTTTGATAAACCTTTATAAAATAAACCTGGGGAAGAAATTCATTAACAGATTTACTTGGGAAAATTGGGTAGCAATTTGGCAGGAAATGGATTTAGATCTCGATCTCACCTCTCAGAGATTTCCACCTGGGTGATGTACTTAAATATTTACTTTTTAAAAAAATATGAAAGAAAATAGAAAAAAGTTATTTATCTCAATTGCAGAAGGGTATTTTCTAAAACATATTCCACAAATACACAGGATTTTTTTGGTGCAAGTAAGATATCATTGCCTACAAGAAAGAAAACATTTGAAACAATACCCAATTAAAAGGAAAACATTGGGAAATTATTCATGTCATATCTGATAAATAAAAACTTGGCATCTAAAATATACAAGGAAGTCAAAATTAAGAAAGATAGCACTCACTCCATGATGAGTAAACATAAAAAGATGAACATATGATTTTGAAAAGAGGAATCAGATTTTTAATATTTATTTTTTTTAATTTTCTGATTTACTCATTTTAAAAATGCCTATGTGTATCTGTGGCCGCATTACTTTGGAACTTCCCTCCGAAAAAGCAGGCAGCAATCCATCCATGGCTGACCAATCTATATGACTCTTATAAGCTATTTTTTTTACTTTTTTCCATATATTCCTTCCATCCATCCTTCCATTCTTCATTCATACAGTCATCAAATTCTCACTGAGCACCTATTTGTAAAGCCCTAATCTAGGTGTTATATTGAAGACATAAAAATATAACTGCTTTACTTTTTGTGTTTATATATACAACACTGAGCATAGGGCCTCCATGAAAAGCTCTCCCAACTAATAGTTAAAAATTCAATGGATAAAATGTTAGGCTGACTTGTACCAGCTACCAACCAAGGATTAAATAGGCTAAAATAATTAAGAAGAACAAGGAACCCAATGTTGGTGAGATTGTAGAGGAATGGATGCATTCATTTCTCCCTGCTGGAATAGTAAACATACATAGATAGACATATACATGCTTGCATATATCCAAATATATGTATATGCATATAAGCATACATTTACTTGTTCATACACATAGGATTGTCTACACACATGTATATATGCCCAATCATGTGCATGTGCATGTATGTATGTGTGTATATTCATACACCTAATTCAGCACATAATATGTTATATATTATTATAGTCATAAGGACATTTAAATATAATTTTTCAGCTTTTTCCTCCCTGTGTTTTGATATTGTCCCAGAATCTTAGAATTTGACTGTTAGAAGTGACCTTAAACCAATGTTTATTCCAATTATTATATAAAAGAGATAATGCATTAAGGTAAGCAACATATATGAATAGATATATGGAATCAGGATCTTTTCACCTTCATTGGTAAAACAATAATATCTAAGTTATCACAAAATATTCCATTCTGGAATGAACGTATGCATCTTAACATGGTTTACACTTATCATTTAGTTCATCACAGTCCAAAGGTCATGAGTGTTTTCTTATTTTTTTTGTTTTGTTTTTTCTTAAGGTTGCTGTCTACTCAAGAGATGAAAGAGAACAGCATTCGTCATTTCAAAATCAATTAGCACAGCACATAACCTTTTAATCCTTAGGCCATACTCACTGTAGTTCATTTTTTAATAATGTCTGACATGCTTTTGCTATCCTCTCTGTGAAAAAAAAAATCTAGTATACATCTTTGGGTTATCTTTGACCTTAATAAATATTGTTATTTATGGATATTAAAACTACAAGAGAATCTTCCTTCTTTTGCCCGATGTTTCTTCTGCCCTTTTCCTATCGTTCTACTTGCTTAATACACAATAATGTGCAAATGCATAGAAAAATCAGGAATTATTTTAAAGTGAGGAAAATTATTCCATGGATATATTTATGGTGATTAGGATATATACTGGTAGATCTGTCATTGAAAACCTCACCTTATGACATGAGTTTCACAGTGCAGGGATCTAATACTGTTAGTGGTTTATAATAACTAGTTTTCAATTCAGTCACTTGAAACCCATACCCAGCTGACTTTAGAAAAATTTAGAATGTTAAGACTTGCATCATATACAGGGACGTGCTGTTAAATATTTAACAACAGACTTTCTAGGGGAAAAAAATCACTCATGAAATTTTTTTAGCTTAATTTAAATTAACATGTTCTCTATCACTCTCTCAAGTCTAGAAAATCAACAAATTTTAAAGTTTGGTGAATTATGAGCTGTAAATGTTTGCACTGAAAATTTAGCCATGAGCTTTCCAAAACCTCTTGGAGCTGGCTCCAGCAAAACCCTAGATCCATTTTCTCCATAAGTCTTCTATGATCACCGCAGCCTTCTTTGAATAACTTATTTGTATTTACTATTTATAGTACACATTTATCAGGAAATGGTTAATTTTTAAAAGATGTATCTGTATTCATTCCATCAATAGATTGTAAACTGCTTAAATGCAACAATTTCATCTTGAGATTCTATGTCTTCTCTAGAATTCTTCCACAGGACTCACAATTAGGTTCTCAGTATTTGTTGACTAAATAAATAGATAGATGGATGGATGGATGAATGGATGATGAATAGGTAAATGGATGAATGAGTAAAGGAGTGATGAAGCATATATATTTATAAGGAACAGAGGAAATGGGAAGAAAATCAGCTTTCCTCTTTCCAAAGCATTTTAATAACCTAGAAAATAAGCTCTCCACAGTAACCTTTATAGAAAGATAGTAAAGTGGGTATTATTTGAAACTTGAAGTTTTTCCCCAGATAGACTGGAACTTGCACAAGACCACACTAAAGACGAAGACCTATATTCTAATCCACCTAAAAAGAGATGATCACCAAATTCCCCAGCATCTCATTCCATGTCATATTCAGCACATTGGATCTCATCATTTCAAAAAGAGTAGTAGAGTTTAATAAGAAAATAAATTCAACACAGAGATTACATACTCTGAAATTATCCACAGACAATACCATGATATCTAAAAGATTCTCTTGACTTTCTTTTAAACTGATGAAAGTAGCAGAGGATTCTGGGGGTCTGAAATGAATAATTATCTTTAAAAATATAAAACACCACCTTCAGTCCTTTCCCCCTATGGACACACATCATATAGAACAGTAGCAGTTTTGGCCACAGTGGAGACACTCAAGCCTCATGCCCACTGGACATCTCATACTAACAGAGTCGAATGCTAGGAAAATTCTGGAGTGAGTGAAGTTTGTCAATGGTGTGCCCAGTCTTTTCTTTGCACTCTATTCTTCTCATCATCCATAAACTCTATTTTTTTGGGCCCATTTTCTCTCTGCTTACCTTAAATCTTCTCTGTGAACAAGACTTGGGTAGGACATACTCACTACCATTAAGCCTTTGTAATAAGATTTGTCCTGTGGAAGAGGACTTAGACTTTTTTTTTGCAGGTTCTGATGATGGAAATAGGAGGAATAATCTTAGAGGGAGATTTCAGGTCCCTAGGAGAACTTTGTAAAGAACTAGAAAGAGGAATAGTCTGTTCTAGAGGTAATGATTTGCCTCTTTGGGGGATGTCTTAAAGTGATACTCTCATGGAAAGTCTAAAATTTTTTAAGACATCTCAAATCAATGGGTTTGCTAGTAAATGTTTAAAAGGACTTTCCAAGGCAAGAATGCACCAATGATATATTTTTAAGCTTAGTCTGTATTGAGATTTTCTCATCACTTTGCTTGAATCTAGACAGGCAAAAAGCAATAAATCAGGCCATGATCTCTGAGATCCTTTCCAAATCTGACTTTCTATGAATTGGCCATGAAGAGCATTTGTAGTTAACCAGGGATATAACTGGAGAAAATAAACATTATAAGAGATATACCTGTGCTTGATTCAGCAGGACATATACTACAAATGGACAAATCTAGAGATTACCAATTTTGTGAAATATCCCCCACCCTCTTAAATTCAGATGTGGAGAATATGTCTTATTTGACTATATTCTGTTTTGTTTTTTGAAACCTTTATCTTCTGCCTTAGAATATACTAAGTATATTTAGAATATAATAAATATATATAGAATACACTAAGGATAAGTTCCAAGATAGAACAGTAAAGGTTAGGAATTTGGAATTAAGTGACCTTTCCAGTGTCAGATAGATAGGAAATGTCTGAGGCAGATGTGAACCCTGGACCTCCTGACTCCAAGCCTGGCACTTTATCCACTGAGCCATTTAGCTGCTCTGATTATATATATACTTGTTGCAAGATTTCACATCTATCCTTTTTTTTCCCCTTTAAGAGCTGAGAGAGAGAGAGAGAGAAAGAGAGAGAGAGAGAGAGAGAGAGAGAGAGAGAGAGAGAGAGAGAGAGAGAGAGAGAGAGAGTATTGTGAGAGACCAGCTGATAGGAAAAAAAACCATTATTGTTACTTGAAAAATATTTTCAAAAATATTTTTAAATGAAAAATATATTCATTTCTAACTTCCCCACTCCTACACACACTCATGTATACACACAAGGGTAGTGGCAGGGGCAGAGGAAGAGATGTGATTGCTCTTATAAAATATCTTAAATTCTGACCAAGGGAAAAAGAAATAGACTAAATAGAGTCAATCTTTGAGAATTGTAATCATGTTTTACTTATCTTTTGATCTTCCCCAGTGCCTATTACAGGGCTCTCAACATAGTAGATAGTTAATAAATATTTATTGAGTTGAATCGAGTTGAATTCCATCAGGGGGTAGAACCAGTGCTAATGAGTTGGAGTTTGTGGAGGCAGATTTGGACCCAACATGCATAATCATCTAATTGATGGGGAGACTTCCTCCCCCAGTGTATGTCATGATCCATCCATGACTTCTTAGTGATGCTGTTGTTGCCCATATCCTTCCAAAAATCTTTCTTTTTTATTTTTTTAAACCCTTACCTTCTGTCTTAAAATCAACTCTGGGCATTGGATCCAAGCCATAAGAAGAGCGGTGAGGGCTAATCAATGAGGGTTAAGTGACTTGCCCAGGGCCACACAGCAAGGAAGTGTCTGAGGTCAGATTTGAATCAAATATTTCCCATCTATAGGCTTGGCTCTGAATCCACTAAGCCACTTCCCAGTCCCTCACAAAAAAAAATAATAATTTAATAAAATATCTACCCTGGGTGTTAAAGGTTTGCCTTTCTGTTGTCTCTTACTTTTATGCTGGTATCAGTGCAGTACTCCATCTGTTATTTCTCACTCTCATTCCATGATGAAATGGTTTCAATGTAAGATAGAGATTCTCAAATATGTACAAAAATGGTAGACACAACTATAATAAATTTATATTTATATGTATATATGTATAATATGTATGTGTATGTAAGTATACCTGGCCAGAAATATGTACACCACATTATTATTTTTATTTGAAATTTTTAATTTAATTAATTAATTTAGAATATTTTACATGTTTCCATGATTCATGTTCATTCCCTCTTCTCATTTCACCCCCTTCCTGTGGCCAACGAGCAATTCTACTGGGTTTTCCATGTGTCATTAATCAAGACCTATTTCTGTATTATTGACATTTGCTCTAGGGTGAACATTTAGAGTCTATATCCCCAATCATATCCCCATGGACCAATGTGATCAAACAGTTGTTTTTCTTCTAACACACACTAATTATTGACCAGTAATTAGAGGCAGTAATTGGGTCACTTCTTGCCAAGTACATTGTGGAGAAGATTCCTGCATTAGGTGAGAAGTTACATCAAAATGCCTCTTTTACAGCCCTTCCAACTCTGAAATTCTTGTATTCCCTCCCTCATCACTTATAAACCAGTGTGTGAACAATCTTTAGCTCTTCTAATACCTTTCACAAAGAATATTGCATTTTAAGTCCTTTTGCCCCTACTGGAGTGAAGAATTTGAAATCCTTCTAATTTCCATGATGGTAAACAGAAAAAGGACATTTTTCTTGACCTAGGCAGGACTATTCCAAATGTCTCCCATTCAACATCATGGTATTCCAGAAGGACAATAGTAGGAAACTGATTATTCATGACTTTCTTGAATTTCCAAAGGACATAAGGCCTCAGAGAGTTGAAAGCTGTGATTTTTTTTAAATTTTTTATTTTTTTGGAATCAGTGACTTCTCTTCCTTCCATCTCTGATGAGATCTTTTTTGGCATTTCAACGTTGTCAGTGGTTAATTCAATTTACCTCTAAGGAAACCAATATTTGCAGAAATAGAGTGACCCAATTTTTCAGGTATCAGGTCAATAGAGGCCTGTTAAATTTCATTTACATAGCAATTTCCCTCTTCAAAGAAATGCATAAATATCTAGGCAAATGTTGTGAGGGTAGCCCAGGCTTTTGGCTGTCTTTGAAGCCAGCAGGAAGCCTAACTGTATGGCAGTTTTCTATTTCTACATTAAGGATACTAATTTGGCCAATCAACTAATTAAGTCCATATTCTTCCCTATGTTTTAGTTAAGTAATGTGATTGGTGTTCTATCATTTCATATGGAATCCCAAAGATTGAAAATTGGCAGCAGCACCAGAAAGAGATGTTATACCATTTTCTCATTCCATATTTTGGAACCATAGATGAATTTAGAATTAAATAGCCTATATTATATCACCACCTATTGGTAAGATTTTGTTTTCTTCAAGAGTTAGAGGGCCCTTATAAAATCAGAGAAATAGCATTCAAAAGTCACCTAATCCAACTCCCTCATTTAATATGTGAGGAAACTGAGGCACGCCCAGGGAAGTTAAGAAATAAAAATAGCTGATATCACATTTGAAGATCTGAAATATGCTTCACAGATGCTATCTGACAAGAACTTCATAATAACTAAGATTTTAAAAAGTGCTCTTATTAACTTCCTTTTATAGGTAAGGAAAATGAGGCCAGGAGAGTGTCACGGCTAATGTTAGGGTCTGGGGCAAAATTTGAACATAATTTGAGCATTCCAAATCTAGCAACTACCCACTGTGATGCTTAGCTGTCTTAAGTGACTTAATAATAATAATAATATATAAATGTCAGAGTTAGAAAATAGATCTAAGTCATCTGAGTTGAGACATCATCTCACCACTTTTCTCCCTTGCTGCTTTTTGGTAGACATGGCATGTTTTAGTTAGAACAGAAGACTGGAAGTAAAAAGAATTGGCTACAGGACCTATTTTATCAGCTTTGTGACACTGGGAAAGCCACCTTACTTCTGGAAATCTTTTTGTCCATTTAGGGAAATGGAAATAATAACATATTCTTTGTCACAGATTTATTATGAGATGGAAGTGAAATAATGGATAAAAAGCACTCTGTGACCCTAAAATGTTTTAAAGTATAAGAAATAGAAGTCAGAAAAACATGATCATGATGCATATTCCATGTGTACATGTGGAGATGTTTGCATATATGTATATTTATATATAGAAACATATGTGAATAGGATTTAGAACCAGAAGGTACTTCAGAGATCATCTAGCCTAATTACTCCCTTCAACTCCTTTTAACAGATGAAGACATGGAAGCCCAAGATAACAGAGATTTATCCAATGCCTTCCATTTCAAAAGTAGCAGAGAGGCTATTTCAACTCAAATAATTTGACTCTATGTAGTGGTTTTTGGGTATACCACTGTATTTTCAGCTAGTCATTCCTGATCTCCTTGATATAGGTCATCTTACTCAGAGAAGCAGTGTATACTCATTCAAAACATACCTCTTTGTCTTGTGTAATTCTCATCTATGGCCCTCTACTACCTCTCTTTCTAGGATTTTGGCTTTATTCATTCATTCATTTATTTATTCATTCATTTTTGTATTTGTTTGTTTATTCATTCATTCATTCATTTATTTACTTACTTATTTACTTATTTATTCATTCATTCATTTGTTTGTTTGTTTATTTGTTTATTTATTGTTCTTTTTAACATTTCATTCAGAGAGTGTATAGCATATGGACTGTTCATTTCTTATTCTTCATCCCCACTCATTGGGATGCCAACCTTATTTTCAGAACATACATTTCATGGGGGATATATTGTATGCTACTTCTAAAGTCTTAATATCATTTTTTAAATATTGTATAGAGTATGGTCATATTTTTTAGGTTTATCATGAAGATTTCTCTGGAGTTAGTATAGGAGAGTTTTGGTTATTATTTTATTTGTATTTGAAAATGTAAGATACTTTGAATCTTGAAAAAAATGAAATATTGGAAAACGAGAATTTTTGATGCAATTAGGAACATTGTTTCTGAGATTTTTTATAACAAGCTGTATTATCTCTAAACTCAAGGTATTCTTATTAAATATGGACATTAACTACTCAATTACAGCTCATGTACTGATTCTAAAAATGTTTATTTTCTTGTTTTTTTTAAATAGATAGAGAGTCAGAAAAATATGGATTTGAGTTTTGCTTTTGATATATTGGAAAAAAGTTATATAGTCTCTCAGTGGACATGAAACTCTCCAAGTCTTATTGATTCCCTCACAAAATAGCACAACACACACCCTTCTTAGACAGAAAGGTTGGGATAGAGTAAGAGGATTGAAAAACATCTTTCCAATGAAATTACTCTGAAATATCTAAGCATGATTGACTTACTGCTTAGGGATATTGTAGATCGCCAGGTATAAAAGCCTGAAAATATTCTCCAGAATAGGCTTTCAAAGGCTGATCTTCAACTTTTTAGAGAGAGTATCAAAAGGACATATATCATTTAAACAAAAATCCTTACATTCTGTCCTTGAATCTATATTAAATATTGGTTCCAAGGCAGAAGAGTGGTAAGGGTTAGGCAATGGGACTTATGTCACTAGTCCATGGTCACACAGTTAGGAAGTGTCTGAGGTCATATTTGAATCCAGAACCTCCTATTTACATGTCTGGCTCTCTATCAACTAAGTCATCTAATTGTTTCCACTTTAATTATTCTTAACAAACTTATTTCTATAAGGTCCTCAGAAAATCTTTTCTGCATGGATATTTTAAATATGTTTTCTTAGAATTCAATATGGTTAAAAGCATTAATACCTTGTATAAAGCTATATAGTCCTGGTCCACAAATCAGTAGTGGGGACAGCTTCATTTTGTGTCCAAATAATTTTGGTAAAAAAAAGAAGATATTGTTTAGTTATATATCAACTGACTTTCTGTCGAATTTGTGTAAAGGGAACAGTGAAAAACATTTCATCCCTCATATTCCAATTTTTTTTATTATTTAAAGATTGTAACATGGAGAGATTTCTGGTAATGTTCATTTAAGAAAAGAATTTTTATGTCTTTTATGAATATAGTAAGATTTCATCATGTAGAAAAAATCAGTGTGGCTGAGGAAGTGTGACTGTTACATAAAGAAAAATTGGCTGAACTGTAATCACACACAAGAATGTATCTATAACACTTTGTCCCCTTGCTAGAGCCATTGTCCCTTCTCAAGTCTCTGTTTTCTTACCTTTTTTTATGTCCTGGGCCTGTGTGGCAGCTTTATGAATCCTTTTAAACTTTTCCTGTTATCACGTTTTTAAATGAATACATATGTATATATGTCTGTGTTGTATATTTGTGTTTGAATAAGACAGGACCTTAAATGTCATAGAGATTAGGTGCTCTTATTTTGAGGTCCACAGGTTAATTTTACAAAGTTAATAAACTTGACTGTGGGAAAAAATACATCTTTCTGTCAATCTAGTTGTTTTCCTTTACATAAATATACAAATATATTATGTTTTAGATTACTTTCTTCCAAATACTCCTTTGAAAGTTTTTTTCCCCTTAGAATTAAAAATCCTAGTTCTAGGGTTCAATTTAAATTATTTGATAGGTATGCAGCCAGTTTGATTAATGTGAAAAATAGGATTTAACAAACTTTTAAACTTGAAGGTTTTAAAAAATGTTATACAGAATTATTCATCTTTGGAGAAGAGGTGCTCTTGCCTAGACTCAAGATGGTGGAAATCAATTGAATGGTTGTATGGCTGTATGACAAGGACTATGTGACTACTATTGGTACAGAGCTGGATTAGATCTGTAGTATTCTTGCTAAATAGATCCTCACACGATTTTATATTACTAATTTCATTACTGGTCCAAACAAGTGATTTAAATATCAGTGAGCTATTGATTATTTAACAGCTAATGGTTTTGTTTTGAACACCTAAAATTCCATTCAATCACTTAGTTGTAGTATAGTGCAGTGACTGAAGTCAAGATACCTAAATTCTCTCTCTGGTACTCATTTTCTTCATCTGTAAAATGAGAGGATTGTATTAGATAAGGTCCCTCCCATCTCTAGATTCTGTGATGATCATTTTTAGCACCACTATCACCAATTTTTTTTAATCCCATTAATGATTGTCCTTTTTTTTCTTACATTCTTATTCTCTTATGCTTAGAATCATCTATCTTATTCTTGCTTACTCATCCCATGCATGTACCTCAAATTACTTAGTCTTGTCATTCTTTTAACCCTATCTTTAATATCAATTCCTTCATTTCCATTCCCTTTGCCACCACTCTAGAACAAATTCATCTCACCTTTCATGTTAACTTTTACTATAGCTTCCTACATTGTTACTCTGCTAAAACTCTTTTCTACCCATTCTGTTCTGCTCTTCTGGCCAGTGGCAGCTTACTAAAGGACAATTTTCATTATTTTAGTGTCTATCCACACAAAAGTCTTAAGTGGCTCCTCTATGCCTATCACAGAAAGACTCAACTTCTAATTAAGGCATTCAAGTTCTTCCACTAGTTTGCCTCCTATCAATATATATGTGGAAGAGGTGGGTTTGGAGTTTTCTTCTATTTTCCTTTATTTTTAAATTTTATTTGAGTTATTATTAGTTTAATAAAATAAGGAACATTTTGATTTACAATGAAGAAGAAGAAATGTATATGGAAATGTAAACTTCAAATTAGAAAAAGGTTTTGTTTGTTTATTTTTTTTCCTAGAGCCTCATTTTTATTTTGGCTATAAATTTAAATATATCTTGGAACAAACAAACTGAAATTTTGTTGAATCTAATGCTTCTCTTTTAAAATTTTATTGTATAATGTAATCCATTCACATTTAAAATCAATTAAACACATCTCCCTGCATTGTCTAAAAATGCATGTCACATTCTGAAGTCCAGTCCTTCATGTTTCTACTAAATAGTGAGTAGGATGCTTTATTATCCAACTTAGGAATTCATAACTGGTCAGTGAGCGCATTGAGTTTTAGGCTATAGTTCTGTAGAGTTCCAGAGTTGTTTTTCTTGAAGATAGTATACTTTCCAAGGACATGTTATTATTCTGCTCACTTTACTCTGTATGGGTTCTTATAAGAATCAGATTCCTCCAATTTTGATATATTTATCATCTCCTAAAGTACCATTGTATTCCATTACAGTCTTATACCACAATTTGTTCAACCATTCCCCAGTTAACGGACACTCACTTTGTTTCTGATTTGTTGTTATCACAAAATGTGCTGCCATAAATATTTTTGTACACATAATTCCTTTCCTTCTGTCAGTCACCTCTTTGTGGGATATGACTAGTAGGGATGCTCATGCATCAAAAAGGTATGCCTGCAATTTACTGTCTCTTAAGGTTTGATTCCAAATTACTTTCCAGTAGGATTAGATTTATTCACAGTTCCACCAAGAGCGTATTAGTGTACCTGCCTTCCTTAAGACTTTCCAACAACTTTCACTTTCCTCATCATCTTCCAACCTGATGGGGGTATATATGTAGTTTGTGTGGTATGTATATTTGTGTGTCTATGCATATCCACAAATATGTGTCTATTCACATGCAGGCTATTTATTTGTATACACTCAATCATTAACTTTCACTTCATTGTGCAAAGACTTCCCATTCATGTACTTGAGCCCCTGATCTATGACAGAATGATTTCTAAACATAAAATAACCCCAGTATTCTGAACTTTTCTTATCTTACAGGACTATGAAAATTCCTCCCTGTGAAACTCATAAAGCAAGTTTACATTAAAAAGATGGGAGAAGGAATTTAGTTGTGGTTTTTCATTTCTAAAATGCAGATAATACTACCTACAGCACCTTCTTCAATGGCATGAAGTAGCATATAAATGCTAAAATTATACACATACAGTGGCAAGTAGGTGCCTTGGCGAATTGAGAGCCAGGCCTAGAGACAAGAGGTCCTGGGTTCAAATCTGATTTCAGACACTTTCTAACTTCATGTCTCTGAGCAAATCGATTAACCTCTATTGCTCAGCCCTTACTAGTTCTCTGTTTTGGGAACAATTTTGCTTCCAAGATGGTAGGTAAGAATTTTTAAAAAATTAAAGAATTAAAAAAATGACTTTTTAAAAATATGCACACCATATATATTTTATATACGCACATATGTATGTGGGTGTATTTCTAGATGCACTACATATATGCAGAATCGTATACACACATGCACATACATTGCAATATACATATAGAGGCATGTGCATAGGTGTAATTGTAAACACATGTGTATGTGTGTGCATGCTGTCATTTCTTTAAATATTGCCCCATCTCCCTGTATTTGAGAGCTGGAGATCACAGTGAGCACTTAGGAGACTTCCAGGAGTTAGACATCAGCATTGCTATTGCTCTCCTTGCTGACCCTCTCCTCTGGGGACAAAAAACCTTACCAGGCTCAGCTGGCACAATTCGGGTGGGGAGCTGGTTCTAGGCAGGTCTGATGGCAACACTTACCCATCATCCTCACTTTCTCCCCATACTGGTGTACACTGTGTTCCTGCTCAATAGCAATACCAGACACAGCTCAGCCTGACCCAGAAGCTCGAGTGCACTCCTGGATGCCTCAGCAACAGCACAAGAGAGGATGTGCCTGACCCAAAACCAGAGTCTCTGTGACTTCTCTGTGATTTCTAGCCTCTCCCCCTCTTCCTCCGAACTCACTCTGCAGCATCTGTTTCCTAAAGCTCTCTCTCCACACCAAGAAATATGCTCTGTGCTCACATACTTCTCACCCCCAAAATACTCATACATTCTGCATCCTATGAATCAACATCTCTATTTCCAGACATCCTTAACCATTCCTTCAGCGATGCTGCCAGGATCAAGCATTCCTCTCCTCAGGTGCCACATTAGGCAGGACAGCCACCGAAGGAACTCTTCCCTCAGTCTTGTGATGGGTACCACACCAGATCTTCTTCTTCCTCCCTCTTAGTCCTTCAGTATCCCTATCTCCTGATATCATACTGCAAATTGTATTGCTTAAAATATGTTATCGGTAGCTACTTCAATAGGTCGAAGGAATTAGAATTTGGTTAATTCAGGCATTCATAATATTTTTTTTGGTTGAACCATCAAATGGATATCATTCTTACCCCTTTAACCTTTGGCAGTCTCCTGAAACTCACTGATTCCTTATGCGAATATTTTTTCAAAGTGTATGAGATAAAATATACTCATTACAAAGGAAATCAATTATATAGAAATGAAGTTTCAGTATAATTAAAGATAGGTGCAGTGGGGTAGAGTGCCTGGTCTGGAATTAGGAAAAACTGAGTTCAAATTTGATCTCAGACACTTATTATCTATGAAGCTATAGGTAAATCACTTAGCCTCTGATTGCCTCAGTTTTCCTATGTGTAAAAAACAGGGATAATAAAAGTACTTCTCTCTCAGGGTTGTTTTAAAGACCAAGTTTGATATTTCTAAAGCATTTAGCATAGTGCCTGGAACATAATAGATGATATATGAATATTATCTATTATTGTTGTTATAATTATAAAATTATTAAAAAAAAAACAAGTTTAGAGATTGCAGGTTAAGAACCTTTGTTTTATACCAAGGCAGATAAACACTTTCATATTAGGTGAAATTCATGAATTTCTATGATTCCTCCCCAAATTCATGCAATGACTAACTCAAAAGGGGCTTGAGAGGTCACCCTGTCTTATCTAAACCTAAATAATAGTCTGTTTTCCACCTTTAAAAGTCATTTTCCAACTTTTGCTAGAAAATGTGGGGATTTCTACCACCTACAGAAGTCACTCTTTCCACTTTTGGACAGCTCCAGTTCTTAGGAATCTCATATCCCAAGCTTTCCCTCAGTCAATCCCTTACATCAAATCAAATTCTGATTCTCTGAAATGAATGGTGGCCAACTTCCTAGTTTTAAGCTTCTTTTTCATGTATCTAGCTTACATTCGAGGATAACAAAACTCTTAGTCCTTTAGTCATTCCATGCTTCAGCCCTTTCCAGTTTGGGTAGGACCTATCATAGTATCTCTTTGAGATCCCAAGCCCACTTCAACTTGTAGAGATATTGAAGTTGGATTTTACCTAGGAATATGTAAATAGGCTTCTATTCTTATCAAATCTGATATAGGTTCAGATCTGACTTAAAAAAGGGTGGGTGGTAGAGAGAGGGTTGATATAAGGAACATATATGGATCTGAGCCCAATATGAGTCAGAAATGTGATATGCCAACAAAGAAAACTAATGCAATCTTAGACTTCATTAAGGGATTTTTAGAGACCAGAACATGACAGATTGGGCAGGCAAAGAGATGGTTTTGCTATGATCTGTTCTAATCAGCACACATTTGGGGACTGTATTCAGTCTGGGAAGCCACATTTAAAGGATGCTGATGAACTAGAGTGTCCAGAGGGTGACAAGGGATGGT
Source organism: Monodelphis domestica (assembly GCF_027887165.1). Taxonomy (NCBI): domain Eukaryota; kingdom Metazoa; phylum Chordata; class Mammalia; order Didelphimorphia; family Didelphidae; genus Monodelphis; species Monodelphis domestica. The sequence continues at coordinate 690,397,958 of NC_077227.1, read as the reverse complement.
TGAAAAGTCTTGAGTTCCTGATATGATGCTTACTTCAAAGAAGAAAAGATTTTGTGCTCCTGTATGTGAGTATGTTTTGTAGTGGAGAGGTTGGGGGAGATGAGAATTGCCTTCAAATACTTAAAAGGATGTTATATGGAACAAGTAATCAACTTGTTCTTTTGCACCCCAGAGAATGGAATATTGAAAAATGAAAAATACTAAAGAAAAGCAAAGTTAAACTTCCAATTATTATCATCCCCAAAATGGAATGGGCAGACTTGCAGGTAATTGTTTTCCCCTTCCCTGGAGATTTTCAAACAAATGCTCAATGTCCATTTATCAGGTGTTTTCTTGTTCAAGTATAGGGATGTTCTAGATGGCCTCTGAGGTCCCTTCCAATCCAATATTCTGTGATTCTGCCTTTCCTGGAAAGGGCTTGAGAGTAATGGATATGATCTATGCCTTGAGTTCTGTCACGGATGAATTATCAGTTCTTCTCTGTTGTCCCAGGGTATAGCTTTTGTTGAATAAAGACAGCAGACCCCATGCCTCATAAAATGAACACAAAGACTGCATCTGAACTATATTTTTGGCCTGCTGTGTGGGCCACTTCTTACAGGAATCTTTTGTGTAGATATAACTGCTTCAGGATAGCAGCAGGCAATGAAAGCCCTATAATACACTCTTGACTGTTCTCATTTCCAGGGAATAATGTGTAAGGAACATTTTTCAGAGGTGAAGAATATTTTTGTCTACTTCAGGAAACTTTTAGGGATTACTATATACAGTAGAAAGATGACTGAATAGGGAGTTAGGAACCCTGGGGTCAAGTCATATCTCTGAACTTGCTATTTGTGTTACCACGTCACAAAAACACAATTAATTTCCCTTGGACGCAAATTTTTTTTGCTTGTTTATTTTTAAATCCTCATCTTCTGCCTTAGAATTAATATTAGGTACATGTTCAGAGGAAGAAGAGCATTAAGGGTTGGGGATTGGGAGTTAAGTGACTTGCCCACAATCACACAGCTGCGAGGTATCTGAATATAGATTGGAAACCACTGTTAAGATTAAAATTAGTTTCTCTGCTAAAAGTATTATATTTTTAGGGGTTTATTAAAGAATAAGAAATAAAGAAAATACAAACATAGAAAGCACGTATCTAGGCCCAGAGAGCCCATTCACAAGCACTCGCTCTACATCTTGAAAGAGGCCTGTGCTTGGAAGCAGAAGCAGGGAGAGAGAAGCACAGAGAGAGAGAGCCACTTGTAGTCAGTTTAAATACCCCTCTTTTACTCTCCGCCCAGGTGAGGACTCAGGGAGATTAGAGGGAATTCTGGGAGCTAGCAAAAAGTTCCAAGGACTTCTGGGAATTGAAGTCTGAGGTTCAAATCTCCATTTTTATACCAGGACCACCTGCCTCCAGATCTGACTTTCTATCCACTAAGCCACCAAGATTACCTTTGTTTGATTGTTTTAATACATGAAATAGTTCTTCACTGCCACAAAATCAACTCCACCACAACCTCTGTTTGAGGCCTTTTTAGTTTCACATTATTCTTACTTTCATGACTATCATATTTATATTTAAAACAAATGTGAGAATTTTAGGAAAACCTTATATACACATTCAAATTGTAGTGTCTAGAGTGACATTCACAAGCATAAAATCATAGATAGATTGACACATATGCATGTAAGTATATATACATATATGTATACATATACATGCATATAAAATAATGGATGTAATAGTGTCCATTGGAGTTTATTGAAAAGTGGGTTGACATGATTAAATTATTTCTTTAAGAATATTAATTTGACATCTTAATAGAGGAGGGCCTGGGGTGTAAAGAATTTTGGGGATGGAAATGCAACTATTGAACTATTAAAATAATCCAGGTGTGAAGATACTCAGAAATGGCAGTATCTGAAAAGAGAATATTTAGGGTGAATTGGAGGTAATCTCAGGAAGAAGCCACTAGCATTAAGTGGGAAAGGATTTTTGTGAGAGGTATGATTACTTGAGACTTGAAGGAAGCCATTGAAGCCAGAGAGTAAAGGTAAGGAATGTAGAACCTTCTAGAAATGGAGGAAAACCATTGGAAAATAGCCCTCATTTGGAGATGTCATATTTTGTGTGAGGAATGAAAAGGAAGTTAGCTCTCATAAGATATTTGGAGGGGAATAAGATTTAAGAAAACTAGAAAGAGAGAAAAGATCCAGGTTATGAATGGGTTTAAAAGCCAGAGGATTCTAAATTTTATCTTGATGGAAATAGGGAGCCACTAGAGTTTATGGATTATATGAGAGGGGAGAGAGGAAAGAAGGAGGCAGTGCAGAGAATGTGATGTTATCAGACCTGTGCTTTAGGAAGATTATTTTCCTGCTAAGTGGAGAAGGGACTGGATTTGGTAGAGATTTGAGCCAAGGAGTCCAAATAGCAGGCTATTGCAGAAGTCTAAGAATGAGATGATGAGAACCAGTGCCAGTGTGGCAACAGTGTCTAAAGAGAGGAGGTGGGATGCGTGTGAAAGATGTGACAAAGACAGAAATAATAAGACTTGGCAACAAAATGGATATGTAATAAAAAAGACTTTAAACATTATCTATTCTAACCTCCTTGTAGGAAACATGAGAGAAAAGAAGCTAGTTAAACAGTTTTTACAGGTCATACAGATAATTAGAAGATTTGGGATTCTCACACAAGTCTTCTGACTCAACATCTGTTCCCACAGACCTTTAGAATTTCAAAAGATTTTTGAAATCATGTAATTCCATAACTTTGCTTCAAATCTGAGGACAGTGAGGCTCAGAAAATAAAAGTAAACCATCCAAAATCCCACAGCAAGCTAGCAATAGGACTTAAACTAAATATCAGACCTATGGATCAGGATCAGCCTAGCAGTTCTGTTTCTGTGCCAGGCTATAGAGAGTTTGTTCTCATTCCAGAAAAATGGGACAGTGTGTGCAAATTCAGGTACAGTGAGAAGTAACATAAACAAATTTCAGTCTGTGGATTTCGATCAGAGCATGGACCATGGGAATACTTGGAGCAATCTGGTCATATTAAGCTCACTGTAATTGGAAGCAGCTTGATTTCCGTTGTTCTTTAGTTCAGTTCAGTGTGTCATCAGCTCACATTGATTAAACTGGAAAGACATGTTTGAACCAAAGTGGTTTGAGGTCACAGGTTGAACTTGGGAAAATGTTCCCTTTCCGCTCAGAATTCTAAATACTCGAAGCAATTATTATTTGAAACGGACTCTTTCCTTATCTTAGCAATTATGCCAGCAGACTCCATTAGCTCCCTTGTTGCTTTCTTAAGACCACCTCCTGATGATCCATCCTATGACTGTTTATACTTAAAAAAGAGGCAATTTATCGAAAGTGGCTCTCTGCAGGATGTCAGCTCAAATGGAAAGGTATCTAGATTGCTTCCTTTCTCAGACACTTAACAGTCAATCTCTCAAGCTGTCCTCTGGGTCATCGTGTACTTTTTCTTGCCTTTGCTCCTTTTAGTATTGGCAGTGGTCATTTCAATGGAAATGTCGTTTAGTGGCTAGAGCCCTCAACTTATATTCAGAGGAACTATCTAATTACTTGTTAGACCCAGTCATAGAATTATTCTTTAAGTTTCCTTTATATTTATATTTCATGCTGTTGTGTTTTTTCCAGATGTTAAAATATTGTGATTAAGTTGGATGAACATTAAGGTTATTTATATCTCTTGATGTTTGTGGTTCTCAAAAGTCAAGTCAATGAGAATTCATGTGCTAAGCTTTGAAGATGTGAAGTTAAATAGAGTCCCTTCATTGTAGAAGATCACAGTCCAGTCTAATAGGGGCAACTTTATGCAAGCAAGTATGTCCAAAGACGTCACCCAAAGGATCAATTGGAGATGATCTCAGAGGGATTATCTAATATTCTTTGCTCATTTCAGTTCTGACCTTGTAAATCTTAAGGTCCTTTTAGAGCTCTGCAGGCCTGTGGTGTATGTTTATTCAAAGTTCTCACTCCCTTCCATCTCTGATACTTTCCACTATAAAGAGACTCTTCTACTTAGATTCTTTAAGAGAAATAAAATGGGGTCAAAAAAGGAATAATCTTCAAAAATTTTGGATGGGTATTGAGAATAGAAGGGGGTGTGTTGAAGTAAAAAGAAAGAAATCTGCTTATTTTCCACCCAGCATGGCTACAAAACAACTTTCAGAACATCTCTCTTATCCCTGCCTCCTAGATTATAGAATCCACAAGAGCAGTGAGGGTAGCTTATTCAGTTTTGTGCTTCTATCACCAGTCAGCATAAGAGAGTATCCATCATGGTGTGGGTATACATACATTCATATATATTTATACACACATGTATTCATGTCTACACATGCAAATACCTGTGTGTACATATTCCTACATTCATACATACATGCACATGTGATTTTTGGGAGGCTAAAAAAACTATTTTTGATATAAATTTCACAGGCCTGGAAATTAAGTTCCCAAAGGTTATGCTTGACTAACATTGGGTAAAAATAGGGTTTATTTTTCTTACAAAGTACAATGATCTGAGTATTCATTGTGAAATCCTTTACCTTCCTTTTCTTTCCTCCCTTCCTCTCCTCTATCTGCACATGCAAAATATTCTTCAATATAGCATAGGAACATAGGAACCTGAATGATTGATTTAATAGCTCTTTACCCTTCACAAGAACAGAAAAGTTTCAGTTATTAGATGTGCACCCTACTTATTGCTCCAAGACATTTGGAAGTGGGTGCAGGGGCCTTTGATGTCGTAAATAATATTACATTATGTAAAACATCTGTTTATTACTGACATTTTGCCCTAATCTTTCTTCTTTGTACTTTAGCTTAGAGGAAAAAAAAGATCTTCAAAGAAAAATAATCTTTCTTTATCTTCTCCCTCCTTTTCTTCCTTCCTCCTGTCCTTTCTCATTTTCTCCCTTTTCTCCCTCTTTTACTTCCTTCCTCAATTCTTCCCTATCCCTTTTCTTCTCTTCTTTAGTCATCCCTCCCATTGTTTATTCACTTTCTCTCATCCTTTTTTTCTTCTCTCCTTTCATTATGTCTTCCCTTCCTCCCTCTCTCCCAACACATACATATGTAGTTGTTATTCATAGTCAAAGCTGACACTGCTGACAGTGTTATTTCCTGCATTGGCAATGTATTTTATTCATCTTAATGATTAACATTTTAAAATATTACAGTGAGAAAAAGAAAATCATATGGATTGAATTGGGCAAAGATAATAAATTCCTCCTTGGATAAATGGCACTTGATTGCCATGTATCCTCATGCCAGTGGTTTCCATTCTCTTTGCTCTAACTCTCTGTTGAATAATGTGAGGCTTTGTGACCCTCAGGCCTTAGAATGAACTAAAATTGGTTGTACTTATATTTTAAGAAATGATGAAATTCACTCATACAATGAGGTCTCATGGGAAGAACCCTAAACTCTAAGCCAAAAAAATTTTTTTTATATTTACCAATCATGTAGCTATGTGAATGTAGAAAATAACCTCTGTGGTCCTAAGTTTCTATCATCCTAAAACAGGTGTAAGAATATGAATTGATTATCTTTGTTTCTATTGGCTCTTCTCCATTAAAGACATGTTCAAAGAGAAGAGATACAATTACACCATGATAGATTATATCAAGTTTTTAGGCGCAGAGCACATGATGAGTTCAAAAGCTTAGTCCCAACCCCAGCATCAACATGATTCAGACCTCCTTCAGAGACAGAAGGGCTGGAAGAATACTCCCATGGAACACTCTAGAATGCATATGGCATTTTACTTTCTGGGCACTATTTTAGGTGAGACATCAACAAGCCAATAGATGTTCAAAGAGCGATATCAGGGTGGTGATAGGATTAGAGCCCTTACCATATGAAGATAAGTTTGAGAAACTACTTATTTTTTCACGTTAGACAACAAAAGACTTAAAGGAAACATAACTCTTCTCTTAAAAGCAAATAGGACGAGGCAGCTCAGGGGATAGAGAGCCAGGCCTAGAGACAATAAGTGCTGGCTTCAAATCTGAACTCAGATACTTCCTAGATGTTTCTGGACAAGCCATTGTGAAGATTGGATTTAGTTCTCTCCTGATTGTAACAATGAAGGTACTTAGCTCTTCCTTTATAGTGAAGCTAGAATTGTAAGCTACAATCTATTTTTAGATTTTAACTACAAAAAGATGTTAAATAACTACAAAAAGTGAACTTAACAATAGAGGATGTAAGTAACCCCAAAAGATAAACTCTAACCAAAGAATTTGAGAACTAAAGAATGGGCAGTCCTGGAGAAAAGTGTCTGCTGTGATTGGTAGACTTGAAAATTTAGAGGAGATGACACAAGAGAAAAAGGCCTTTAAATATAGGGAAAAAAGACTGAAGAACACAGTCAGTCACCCAGGCTTGGAGTAAAGGATAGAGGAGCGACTGAAAGACAAAAAACCCAGACTTCTTTTTTAGACTGTTACTGTTGGTGTGTGAAAAGCTGACTTAGTGACCCCATCTTTCTGGAGACGTGAAGCCTCCAAGAAAAGCTCATCTTTTTGAGACTCTGTTCCCCTGGATGGAGCTTAGAGATTCTAACTGGTATCAAAAGAAGCCAGAGATTTTTTTTTTCTCTTTCTCTCATTCCTTATTATCTTCCTTCTATTGTAAATATTTGTAAACAAACTACCATAAATTCCATTTACTTTAATAATTTATTTTGGGATTTAGAAATTAAATCCCTGGTGACCACCTAATAAAACCACTTTATATATATATATATATATATATATATATATATATATATATATACATATATATATATTCAGAGTCAAACCACAATTTAATTTTAACACCATTTAATTCCAATCACCTAATCCTTACCATTCTTCTACCCTGGAATTGATATTTAGTTTTGATTCTAAGACAGAATATAAGGGGGCTTTTTGTTGTTGTTGTTTTTAAATAAAGACACCTAAAAAGTTTTAAAAAATTGTTTAAGGGACAACTAGGTGGCTCAGTGAATTGAAAGCCAGGCTGGGAGGTGGGAGTACTTGGATTCAAATCTGGCCTCTGACACATCCTAGCTGTGTGACCCTGGGCAAGTCACTTAAGCCCCATAGCATTGCCTTTACCACTCTTCTGTCTTGGAACAAATACATAGTATTGAGTCTAAGATGGAAGGTAAGATTTTTTTTAAAAGGCAAATAAGACCAAACTGTTTCTATATGGCTATAAAGAATAGATAGGCTATAAAGGGTTAGTAATTTCTGGGAAGATACAGATAAAATCATCTCTGCTCAATGTAAGTAGTGGAAATCTAAAATTAGAAATGACTAGCAGAGGAATAGATGACTTCCAAAGTTGTAGTGAGTTACCCATTACTGAAAGATATTTAAGAAGTGTGATTGCTCTTCAATGAATGCCAATTGAAGAACTCACTTAAATACTGCCTACCTGAGAGCCCATCCTACCATAGAATGGAGACAGAATGGACCTCAGATACTCCAGTACTTTAAAGGCAAGGGAGGGAAAGAAGGAAACAAGTATTTGTCAAGTGCTTATGATGTATCAAATGCTCTGATAAGCCTTGGGGATATAAATATAGGCCAAAAGAGACAGTCCTTGCCCTTGAGGAGCTGACATTCTAATGGAAGAAGATGACAAACATATAAAAGAGAATTAAAGAGACTATTGAGAGGCACCCACAGGGGTGCATAGTGGTGAAATCAAGAGCAATCAAGAGTCAAAAGCACATTCACAAAGGGAGTGAATTATGGTTAGTTTAAGTCTGTCCCCAACATAGACTTCAATTAAAGCACTCACTTTTGAGAGAACTGAGTCATTATGGCAGAGAGACATTCCATGGTAAGAAGACCCCAAGTAAATAAGGGAATTTCCTAGATAAAAAGACAACTGAGTCATGGTGGTAAAGTCCAGAGAATCAACAACACCATAAAGAATACAATGAAAAGAATGAAATAAGAAATGATGGGACTAAAGCTCAATGTTAATATCATCCCTGAGATTGAATGTCATCATCTGACCCTAAATCCAGTGTTTCTCCACTAAAGCACCTTTCCTGATGTATTCTCATAGCATAGGCTCTTATAGTCCCTAGCTATAGCAGCCCTAAATGAGGGTATATTTATCAATACTCATGATTCATTCAGAGTTTTCTTTATTGCTCATCATCTAAGTTCATTCCGCCCCAGAAAGTCCTTTGCAGCTCCCATTACCTCTGGACAGGTAGGTCATCAGTAGCAAAGAGATCCTGCTTAGGTCAGACTAGTCTCGAGTTCTCACAGCCCCCTTCTAGACCGGGTATCTCCCATCTCCAGTTCCTACTTTGCTCTGCCCATTAAATCCTGCAGCCTCTGTAACAGATGCTGGGCATTTGAACTTGGTGGCAGTCAAAGAATGCCACCCCATGAAATGACCCTCTTCACAGCATCATTTGCATTTTCAGCTAGCAAGGAGATGTCTGTGCTTCAAGGCAGCCGCTCTGTCTGGTCTCTCCAACACAGAAGGGGCATATTTATTAAGTTTGTCATATCAGACTTCCTTCTCTTTTATGGCATTGTTTCTGTGGATGAAGCTAATTCCATGGATTTGATCTGAAGTCAGAGAATGGCTTAGTGTTGAGTGATGAGACACATACCCGGAATATAATATGCTTGAATTAATTTGCATAATAGAATACTATCGGTTACAAAGCTGTGTTTGTTGTAGGGGGATGTCACAGTTAAGGAGCAAGGCTTTGAGGTGACTTCACAGATGTAGGATAGAATTTTGAGTTATGATGTAGATTTGGAGGGGGGGGGATTTTCTGAATGTGATGACAGCATAGCTTTGATTTGAAATAAGCTTCCTAGAAATAAAAGAAATGAGTGTGCTCATTTGATAGCTGAGACTCTGTGAGCAGGGGATGGAAGATTGGGGGAAGGGATCAGAGACAAACCTCAAATCCATTTAGAAAATTTCTAAGCTGCTTCTGCTCCTTCTCTTCCCTGCCTCATGAAAATTCCCAACAGCAGCCCTCATACACTCAAACAGTCTTACATACCATTTTCTTTAACAGAGACAAAAGCTGGCATGGGGAGACTAATTTTTTTTTGTCTAGAGGAGGTACCAGGTTAAAAGTGGTTTTCCATCTATCAACAAAGAGGGGTTCGACAGGTGTTTAGCACGCTTCCTTTTGTAAATGCACCTTTCTGCCATATTATTACTTTGTGAATTTGAAGAGAACTTCCTTTTTTTCTGTTCTGACAATATTTCCCTCCATCATGAAATGAAGTACGTATATGTATAATGCTACTCTGGTTTCTTAGTGGTACCCAAAAGTAGTATCTTGTTAGAATAGCTTTAATGGAAGGATTGTTAAGGATCTGTCTTGGGGATCACTATTAAAACAAATTAGAGTATCGCTATTTACCCCTAATTCTAACTACAGTTGAGGTCTCATTTAGAATGCAGCCTTCCATTAATTTTTATGCAATATTCTTGCAAACCCCGTCACATTGCTTCCATCAATCACCATGCATTACATCGGGCTCTAGAAGCACATTTCACAGAATGTATCCCTCAGGACCCACATCTATCTTAACATATGCAGAAGTTCAGAAATTCTGTGTTCGGGGAATTTCTTTAGCTCCATCCTGCTGCTGAAACCAGGATAAATTTGCTTGTTGTTTACTGTGGTGAGATATCTTGGGAGTTTCTGCAACCCTAGGATTGTACCTCAGAAAGAGGAATGGGTCCATTGGCTAGATGAACTTACTTTCTGTATAATGTGATTTCTGGCATGTCTGTGACATTCCAACTGAGCTCTCCAGATTAATATTTCTCACATCATCTCTCCAGAAGCATTAATTATATCCATAATTATGGCCTGCTGAGAATACTAGCCATTATGTAAAATGTACTTTTACTTATACAAGACTGAATTTTAGATTTGATTTGAACTGCATGCATAAAGGATAGCATCATGTCCTGGAAAACAAATTCATTTGGGCATCCAAATGCCAACATTCCAGTCTCAGAGATTCCATTTACTGTTTGACCTTGGGCTAAAATTCCCAGGATCTCAGTTTCCTCATCCCAAAATGAAGAAAGGAATAGCTATACTTCATGCCCCACAGGATTATCCTCTTCTTCTTCATCATCATCATTATTATCCCTAATTTTTATAGAGTACTTTAAGGTTTACAGAGTTCTTTACAAATATTATATAATTTGATCTTCCCAATAACCCTGGATACAATGTGCCATAATTATTCCCACTTCAAAAATGATGAAATTAGCCAGAGAAAGAACTGTGGGAGTAAAAACAGAGAAGAAAACAACTGTTTGATCACATGGTTTGACAGGTATATGATCAGGAATGTAGATTCTAAACAATCACCCTAGTGCAAATATCAATAATATGGAAATGGGTTTTGATCAATGGCACATGTAAAACCCAGTGGAATTGAATGTTGGCTATGGGAGAGGGTTGGGAGGAGGGGAGAGAAAACATGAATCATGTAACCATGGAAAAATATTCTTAATTGATCAATTAAATAATTTTTAAAAATAAAGAAAACAAAACAAAAAATGACAAAATTGAGGTAGACTGCAGTTAAGTGTCAAGACTAAGTTTCCATAATTAAGCAGGGTCTGGGTTATATTTGAACTCAGGTTTTCCAGATTTCAAGTCTGGTGCTTTATCCACTACATCAACAAGTTGACCTGTTATCAAATGGCCCAAGGCAGAAAAAGTGTTTATTTTCCAAAAAGTATTAAATGCTTACTTTGACACTTAAAGAGAGTGATTATTCTGAAAATTGTACCTCATTAGATTGTTTTTATGAGTTTCTGTAACCTAAATACATCATCACTTGGTGGTCAGCCTTAATATATACTTAGGTCAGTTCTTGGATGATAAAAGATAAAGAATCATAGAATCTTAGATTATTAAAAGATCATATAGCCCAACAAATATAACTTTAAAAAGAAAGAAAATAAGCTAAAATAATACATGCAGATATTTAAAAATCTATGTATATTATGTAAAGAGATATTTATTATATAAATATATGTGATATGTATTACATAATAGAAATACATAAATACATTATATGAAAATAAATACAAACAAATAGAAATATATATGCATACAGGTATGTATATGCATGCTTATATAGTCTAATAATAGTTATAATTGGTTAACTAAGTAGAATATTTAATAGAACTCTAGACCTGGAATATGGTAGACTTGAAATGAGATCCATCTTCATATACTTACTAATTATAACCTTGGGAAAGTTTCTGTGACTCTGTGATAATAACAGCATTTACTTTTTAAGGGCATTGTGAAGAGAAAATGAAATATTCTTAAAGCACTTTGTAAACCTTAAAGCCTATATAAATGCTAGCTATTAGTATTATTGTTAATAATATAAAAATAGTAGTGACAATTGGCATTGCAATGGCCCTTTTTGTTTTTCCTTTAAGATTTATAAATGATTTGCATACATTATTTAATTATCACCCGCCAGAGCTTGGCTTCTTTTTCCATTGCTCCAGAGAACCCAACCTGATGTCATCACCCATGTCATGATGAGATGGAGAACTTTTGTAAAAGAAAACACTCTATGAATTATCATTGAAATTAGTATCTATATCCATTATTAATAAATTGACATCACATAATTTGTGATATCACCTACACAATTTGGAGGTAGAGTTCAGTTTATCAGTGAGGTTGAGATCTTGAGAGTATTCTTGATCATATTCTGAGAGTGTTGAAAAATATTTTTTTCATAATTATTTTGGAAGTACTCTGGGTTACAAATTCCTAATAATGGCCTCCTACCTATTGGAGCAAGGTGCTCCATCTCATAACTCTGAGTATTTATTTTTCACTGATTGAATCCCCTTGCCCTGAAAATCTCTGTTCATATTATGTTCTCGTTGCTTCTGATTTCCTTTACTTACTGGCTAAAATTTCATCTTCCCTGGGAACTTTTTCCCAAACTGTGTTAATGCTAGTGCTTTCCCACTGAAATTTCCCAGGTTTTTCTTGTATTTTTTATTACATGATTGGCTGCATTCTATCTCCCCCATACACTATGAGGTCTTCAAATGTAGAAACTATCTTTTGCTTACCTTTGTATCTCCAGCACTTTGCACAGGATGTGGCACATAATATGATTTTAATACATTATTTTTGACTGACAAATAAAACTTATAATAATTTTAATGGGTTATACCCATAAAACTGATAATTCCTGGATTAGAAACATTAAAAAGTGTTTCAATATGATATTTTATTTCTATAAAAGGAATAATAGTTAACCAATCGACAAATATTTTTGCAGTGTTTACTATGTTTTAATCACAGTGCTAAACAAAGTGGTTATAGAAAAACAATAAAATTGCCTCTTCCTTCAAGCTACTTATATTCTAATGGAGGAGCCAATATATTTAAAGCAGGAGGTAGTACTTAGACTAAGCCATTAAAAGAGCCAGCAATTTTTCCACCAAGAACAATAACTAATATTTTTGTAGTATTTCCAGTTTTAGAAAATGTGTTTTAAGTGTTTTTTCTCTCTCTGTCTCTCTCTTTCATATTCTTACTCTCTCTCTCTCTCTCTCTCTATATATATATATATATATATATGTATATATCTAAATATATATACATATAGAGTATATAATTTAGGATTCCCAAATCTTTTTTCAGAAGTCATATAATCTGATATCATGTGGCCTATAAGAAATGTTTGGTTTAATTATCATTAAACTAAGATTAGGGTAGGGGGAAGGATAAAACAAATAAATCACCTAGTTTCTGTGCATTTGGTGTGAAAATAATATGCTTTGCTTCAAAATAGCAGTTCACAGAAATAGGTACAGAAGTATCAAGTTTAATTGAAGTCTTTAAACAAATCACACACTTTACAATTTATACACAAAATAATTTATTACCCCTAGAATGAGCAATTTATAAATGACACTATGGAAAACTGGTAGGTTTCATTTCATGCCACAGTGTTCTTTTCCATTTCTCCTTAGTAGGCAATCTAGAGACAATGCATGCCCTCTTCATACTAGCTATGTAATCCTGGGCAAGTCACTGAAAGTCTTTCTGTCCCAGGCTCCTCAAATAGAATATGGAGATAATAAAAATAAGGGTTATTGTGAAAATCAAAAGACATATTTTTAAAGTGCTTAGCACAGTTCCTGGTACATAATATGTCCTTCCTTCCTTCCTTCCTTCCTTCCTTCCTTCCTTCTTTCCTTCCTTCCTTCCTTCCTTCCTTCCTTCCTTCCTTCCTTCCTTCCTTCCTTCCTTCCTTCCTTCCTTCCTTCCTTCCTTCCTTCCTTCCTTCTTTCCTTCCTTCCTTCCTTCCTTCCTCAAATACTTGGTAGAATTAAGTAATCACTGTTCTGGTTTTTGTGGTGCATAAAAAAACTTGGTTAAAAATAGTCTTTACTCTTACAGAGTGTATAGTATATTAGCATATAAAAGATAAATTTAAATCTATTTGACCAGTCAAAAAAAAACATTAAGAGCCTACTACATGCCAAGAATTAGGTTAAGTGTTAGTAATACAAAGAAAGGCAAAATACTCTATGCTCTCAAGGAGATTACAATTTAATGGAGAGATATCTGACATCAACTTCCTCCTTAAATTGTGTTTTTGGCAGGAGAGATCTCCACTCTCCATTCAGAAGGAGGGTAAATCCCCAGGTGCAGAGAGTATTACCAAAGTGTGAGTTCCAAGGGCTGAAGTGATTTTGCAGTATGAAGTGATTCCCATGACAGGATGGAGAACTCCAAGAATGTAGCCAGGTAGTAAATTAATTAAATATTATAATTACCCTCATCAGAAGAATGAAAAAAGCCCTGTGAAATCAGAGCAAAGAAGGTCATTATGGACAAAAGAGCTCAGAATAAAAGAAAATTAGAGCTGCACAGGGTTTGAAAGGGTTCAATGGAACCCAGCTAGAGTTTTATATCTAGTTCTGAGCTTCATGTTTCAGAAACAAGATTCACAAGTTGGAGAGCCTCCAGGGGTAAATAACAGTATGGTTGTAGGGTACTAGAAACTCTGTCATGCAGAAGGCAGTAGAAAAATCAAAGTATGTTTAGACTTAAGAAGAGAAGACTTAAAGAACTATGATAGTTGTCTTTACGTGTTTGAGGGACAATAAGGTAGAAAAAAGACTAGACTTGTTTTGCTCAGTTGTATAGAATAAAATGTGGAATGATGTATTGAAGTTAAAGGAAGGTATATTTTGAGTGAGTAGAAGAAGGAACTTTAAAATAAAATTAAAATGGAATCGATTACCTTGTTTGTAGCCAATGTATTCCTTATCCCTGGAGCTCCTTAAGAAGAGAATGTATGGCTCCACATTTGGGGTGTTGGAAGGGATATATCTGATCAAGAAGGAATTAAACTAGAGGACCTCTAATGTTTATACTAGTCCTGAGAATAAATGTAGCAAAGAGATAAGTTCCACGTTGTCTATACCATACTGGGACTTGGGTTTTTGTTTGTTTTGTTGTTGTTCTTACCTTTACTTAGATCCTTACGTAGTTTGAGCTAATTGAAGAGCTATATCCAATTTAATTATAAACCCTTAGAATTTTAAAACTACATTGCTATTGTGGAAAGGAAACAAGACTGACAGTTTGTGGGGGGGGGCAACAGGGAGTAGCAGTTGGGTCTTGTGACTAGCACTTCCTTCCTGTGGGGAGTGGCAGTGGGGTCTTGTGACTAGAACTTCCTTCCTGCCCTGTGGAACTTGCTTCGGGGTGTTGGAGGAGAGAGGAGCTTGTTCAGCCCAGTCTGGAGTGGCATGCTCTTCTTGGTTCAGCTATTTCCTTTCCCAATAAATATTACACTATTTACAAAGTGCTTTTTGAATATTAGAGTCATAGCAATAGAAAGACCTTTAGGAGATAAATTACCCTTTTTAGGGAACTGAGATCCAGATTGGGGATTAGTCTTGTTCAGGATTATCTATCTATTAAGAGAGACAAGATTTGAAGCTAGATACTCTGAATCTACATACAGTCATGACACAAAGCATGATTATAATTGGCAGAGGGAAAATCCTTCCATTGTACCCCCAATTGCCCAGTTAAGGCAAAAGGTGCAAAACCTTTCCAAAGCTCTCATCTCCAAAAAAATTGTCAAGATTTTTATTTCATGCCCTCTATCTAGACACACTAATTAAATATATATATATGTATATTTGTATATACATATATGTTTATTTTGTCCATTTGTTTAAGAATACCCAGTAGTAAGGAAACCCATTCTTCAAATGAAAGTGTAAAGACCTACTCTTAAACCCTATAGTATTTAAAAAAGAGATTATACCTATACATACTACCTTGCTTAAAAGACTATAGTCTTTCTATATTGCTTAGGGCAGTGAGGGAAGATGCTATTGGGTTAGAGATCTCGCCTCAGAAGCAGAAAGACTTAAGTTCAAGTCCCTCCTTTGACAAATATTGACTGTTTTATCTTGGACAAGTTATCTAACCTATGTTCCACTAATGCAGAAATAGCTCACATTTACACAACATTCTAAAATTTGCAAAGAGTTTTACGTACCATATATCACTTGATCCTCACTATAATCCTGAGAGCTAGGTGCTATTATTATCTCCTTTTTATGGAGGAGGAAATGGAAACTTAGGATGTTGTGTGATTTATCCAGCTATACAACTACCAAGTGTTTGAAATGAGATTCATCTCCTTCTTTAGGGCTGCCTTTTGACTCCCTTGACTTCCTTTAAGACTCAATCTAATCCCACCTTTTGTTGAGTCCTTTTCTAGTCCCCTTCATCTAGGGCCTTCCTTATGTGCTTTTCTCTACTTTGCAAATGTATTTATGCACCTAGTTTTCATGTTTGCTTCTTCATTAGAAGAGGAGTTTCCTGAGGGCAGGGATAGTTTTTGCCTTTCTTTGCTCTCCCAGTCCAGGGCAGAAAACCTGTCTAAAAAATGCTAATTAATTGACAAAGGCAGGTCTTCTTGAGTGCAGGGTTCTATTCACTGACTAGTCTACTGGTCATCTTTTATCCCATCTACATGCTTGGATGACACTAATGGCTTAGTGCTGAGTCCCATTTTCCTTGAGTAAGGTTACCAGAATTAATGGTTATTGCTTTCAAATACTATCCCCATTGCTTCCCCAGTGCCATGTTCTTGAGAATACAAAGTGATGAATGTGTGGATTTTCTTTGGCTGAGAAACCTTTGACACCTTCTCTTTTTCTTTCAGAGGCAAAATTGGGAAGGTGCACAGCATTGAGGTGATGTTCTTCCTGAATGGTGGTATTCTGTCTGGAGACGGTTCCATTTGAATGTGTTGAGTGGCCTGCCAGATTGAAGAGTGACAGATCACCGGGTTCAAGGGCTGGATTTACAGATACTCCTGTGCCTCTCACTTAACCAAAAATGAAGGAGAACTACTGTTTACATGCTTTTCTGGTCTGCCTGGGAATGATGGCTAACAGTCAGGCATTCTCAACCGAGAAATTGAATCATTTAAGGCCTCTCCATGGTCACCATGAAAAAGGAAAGGAAGGTCAGGTTCTTCAACGTTCCAAAAGAGGCTGGGTCTGGAATCAGTTTTTTGTAATTGAGGAGTACACTGGACCGGATCCTGTATTAGTTGGCAGGGTAAGATATTGACTTATTTTTTTTTTTGTATTTCAAAGTTTCTAGTGATTCTATGAATCTTTGAATTCCCTGGTTACTGTCATAGAATGAGAATGTTAGATGACAAAAGCTAGGCTAGATCTTAGAGAAAGCCAAAGTTACTTTTACCTAATTCATCTGCTATCCCAGAGATTATAAGTGGGAGAGCCAGGATTAGAACCAAGGTAATATTAAGTATGTACATTTCTAGAACTCTGTGGAAAGAAAAGTATCACACAAATTCAGGGAGTAGAGGCTTCTATGACAAGATGATGGTCAGAAGTATTATTATGCTATACAGATGTTAAGGAGAGTGTGGATGGACATGAGATTGGTAAATTTTTCATTTAAGAGGTTACTGATAACCTTAGTGATATTTTTAATTGAATGATGTGGTCAGAAGTCAGAGTGTAAGTGACTGAGAAGTGAGAACAGGGAAATGAGAAAAAAATATTTAAATTGTTTCTCCCTTCCTACCCCCACACTAGAAGTTTGACTGTGGAAAGGAGAATGATAGAATGACTTGAGATGGTTGGACTAAATGGAATATTTTTTCTTGTGTTGTTTTTATTAATTTTGTAGCTCTGGGCATGTTTTCCAGCAGAAGAATACATTTTATAGGGAAAGACAGAAAATGGTGGAATTAGGGAGAAGAAGAGGAAGGATAGAGGGAAGGAAGGGTGATGATTAAAGGGGTTATTTTCCAGAGGAGATGGGATAAAGGGCACAAGTAGAAAGATTATTATTGAGAGGAGTACTTTTCTCTACGAGATTAGAGAGAACATAGGATTTATATTAATCAGCTTTGAAGGATAGAATTTGTGGAAAGAGAAGACTTCATTGTAGAATTGTTTTTTGTTTGTTTGTTTTTCAGTAAATTATGAGGCAATGTTCTCTGCTAAAAGGGAGAGAGTAAGTAGCCGGGGGAGAGAAAAGTTTTGGAACAGAGGCTGTGGAGAAAAGGATAGAGAGGCCATCAGGGAAGAATAAAATGATTGCTATGTAGCACTGAGATCCCAATGGAGGTCACATAACATAAAGTTTCAGTCAAATGAGTTAGCAAAGTTTTTAGAGTTCCTCCATTGGTGTGCAGTGGCATATGAGGAGTGGAGAAAAGTAGGTATAATTAAGGGTGGTGGTTTGGGAAAGTATGAGTGGAGATAGGTCAAGGGTTTCAAGGGTAATGAACATTATAAAGCTAAACAAGTTAATTAAAGGAACAAGCTTTTAAAAAGAGGGAAGAGAAGACTGAGAAGGAGTGATACCCTGGGAAAACAGGGAGGGGTAGAGTGACTGTAGCTTGCAGAAAGGAAATAGAACCATTTTCGAAATTTAACATTGTACTTTCAAAAGATACTTTCCCATCTGACATTCTAATAACATTTATGGTTTTAACATTTAATGCTTTGAGGTATCTTTTGCTTCTAAAATATATTCAAAGATTTCTACTTTTCAAATATCTTTTCTAGATCTATTCTTCTTTTTCTAACTTCTAATAATCTTTATTCTAAGGCACAAATTGATACCATCATTCAATGATACCATGATTTTGGTTCATTTAGATTCATAAAGGGTAAGAAAGTTAAAGGTCTTAGTTCCTAGAGAGATAATGAGAGCAACAAAAATCAGAACATATCTAAGTAGTATGAAGAGATTTTCTGAATTTCCACTATGGATATGACAGAAGAATAGAATATTAAATTTAAGTATGATCATTTTAGGTAGGACAAAGAGAATGACTTTTCAGTACCTGGTCATAGTAACTAGGGATTTATTCCTTTGTGAATTCTGTAAAAGTGATTTCTGTGCCATATTTTGAGTAAAAGGCAGATAATTGATTTAGATTATAATTTGTTCAGTCTCCAACTTTCAATGTTGATAATTAGTTATCAAAAGTGAAACTTCACCATGAAGGTTGTCAGCGTTGTGGAAGTAGAGAAAAATCATTTTTGAATATATAAATAAGAAAAAAATCTACAATCCTTAGAGTTGGAAATTGGCAAGACAAAATGCCTGGTTCACTTGATAGTATTTAATGATTTACTGAACTACTTTTTGTGTGAAGTCTAATAGTAAATCATATCTGATTAAATGGAAGCAGTATAAATCCCTTTTTATGAGATTCAAATGAGAATTTACATCTAACCTTCAGCTATGTTATTGCTGTCAGTGAAACGAGAAGAACCTAAAATATTTTTTAAAAGTTAATCATTTTGGTGATTACAAAAACTTATGGCTATTTAATTCCTAGAAAGTTTTATGAATTACAATACAAAATTATAGAATGTGAGAAGCTGAAAGAATCTTACTGAGTCCCAAAGTAAAAACTAGAAGGGACTTGAGACTATAGAAAGTTCTAGCTAGTAGGAATCTAAGATCTGGTTGGGAGATATCTGCACATAAACAATACTAGCCATAGTAGTGATAGTTCAACCTAACTTCATAGGTGAGGAAACTGAGATTTGGAAAAGCACATTAGCTTCCCCCAATTCAGATATTAAATTAGTGGAATAGCCAGTACTACGACTCATATCTTTGGATTTCTTATGCATTTTCCATTACATCACTATTACCCTGCATTTAGGAGGAACACTGACATCAGAGCTACCCAGCTGTACCAGCAAAATCAGATTGCAAAAGAATTAAAGAGAATTCTTGTATTGCTAATAACCTGCAAACAAGGGCTAAAGACAATGACAATATTTAATATTTTTCTTAGAAAACTAATAAAAAACTTATAAAAGTGTTTAATGTCTATTTTCTTGAAAAAATAGCTTGATATAAATCACAAATATTGAAAGAATATTTTAAAATTTTATCTTAGAAATAAATTGCTTGAGCACAAACTATTTTTTGTAATTTTTTGCTTAAAGATATCCCTTTGGTATGAAATTGAATTTATTTCCCAGTAATACTGTCCTTTGAGCAGTATTCCTGTTCTTTCAGAGAATCATAGATGGCTAGAACTAGAAGGGAATTTTGAATATGGAATGTAAGAACACAGAGAATGTTACAGTGAGAAAATACCTTAAAATATTTCGTTAGACCTTTAATTTACCATAGAATATGATGCTTTATCTGGAATGGACTTCAGAATGTTAAGATGTTACAGCTTGAAGGAACCTTAGATTTCCAAATGCCAAAACTGAGAGTAACCTTAGAGTTAATAATGTATAATCCCTTCATTTTACAATTTTACATAGGAAGAAACTAAGGACTAGAAAGGGTTAGTGACTTGATTATGACATCCCCTTCCAATGTTGCAGAATATGTAGCTCTGCACAGAGTAGATATTTAAGGCCCAGTGTTGAATGAATAAAGTGAATGTTAATCAATGAACCAGTGAATAGAATTCTTCTGATTTCATGCCCAGTGTCATTTCCGTGATAATGTAATTTTATTTCATAAATTTGATCCATTTTAACTTTAAAACCCAAATTGTAATAAATGCTCATAATATAGAATGTTGGTGTATAATATATAAAATGGTGTTGGTGTATTATAATAATAATATATGTTTATATACATTTATATAGTCATTGTATATTAATAGATAGATATGATATGGATATACATATGTCACATGCATGCATGCATTTACACACATACATGTATTTATATTTGGGGGTAGGGGGCAGGGGGATATGCAGTGCCAGAGAGAGACTGAGACAGAAACCAAGACAGAGAGAAGTGACTTGAAACAAGTCTCAGAAAAGAATAGTGGCAACATGTACCAGGCAAGGTAGTCAACCTCTCAGTGATCTAAATAGCTCTCTAGGGCCCTAAGTTGCAGGAAAGGTGTCACCTTGCACTTATAAAATAATATCTTACCCAGGAGTTCCCTGTACCAATCAAGTGTCCAGTCACTACATACACACACGCATAAACACACACACATACACATACACATCCATGCATCCCTCTCACGGATCTCTATTCCTGTAAAAACAACGGTGAGAAATATAGTATTTTCAAGCTGATTGAATGATGGACAACTTATCTTCCCAGCCCCACTGCAATATTCTGTCAAATCTTGCTAAAACATATAACTGCTTTTTCTTGACAGCTATAAGAGATTTCGTGGTCCTATAATTATTTGCCTTTGTAAATCTCTAGCCAACTTGGATACTGGCATGGGTCTGTGAGTCATAAGGATCATAAGAGTCTACAGTATCTTCTTGCATATGGACTGTGTTTTACTCCAATTTTGACTAGAACAAGGAAAATAATGCTTGAACGTCAACATTGTAGTTAGTGTTAGTGTTTTACTTTATTGTAAAAGGATACTCAACCATAATCTTTGGAAAAGAGATAATTCCTCTTTTTGGAACTTATAATATAGTGGAAATAAGCTAAAATTGGAGTCAGGAGAGATCTGGGGCTTATAATCTGGCTCTGATCACACAGGGTCAATTGTGTGATTCCTAGCCAGTCATTTTTCCTATCTAGTCTTCGGTTTCCTTCTCTGTAAAATGGGGGCAATGATATTTTCACTAACTACCTTATCTTGAGCAAAATGAAAGCTTTCAGGGGGAAAACAACTGTGAAAGCCTTAAAACACTCTATAGAATAAGAATCATTAGAGTAGGTGGAGAATGTTACCCATTTAGAATGCCAGCACTGCTACCCTGGGAGATACTAATGTGTTCATTCATTCATCAAACTCTTATGGACTATCCATTATATCAAGACTATTTGTTGTGCTGTGTGGAGTACATGGATTGAGAAAACATAGCTTCTATCCACCTCTAACGGAATCACATAGAATCTCAGAATTGGAATGGTTCCTGGAGGCCATTTAGTCTAACCCATTCCTGAAAAAGGATTCCTCCCCCACCACCCCTTACACCCCTGTGGCCAACATACCATAAAACCCTCTTGCTTGAAGGCTTCCAATGAGGTAGAACTCACTATCTCCTGGGATAGCCCATTCTGCTGTTATATAGCTCCATTAGAAAGATTCCTCATACAGCTGATGCCATTTAAATGTCTATCTTTTCAACTCCCACCCATCACTCTTACTTTTATCTTCCAGTCAAGCTGAAATTAAATACTTCCTTGGGATACTTAAATCTAGTTATCACATCCGTCTAAGTTTTCTCCAATGCTGATGTTCCCTGATTTCATGAATGGATCCACTTTTTGGATAGACTCGAGTTCCTTCACCCTCCTGGATTCCCTCCTTTGGATGATCTCCAATTTGTCAATGTCATTCCTAAGATGTGGTACCCAGAGTTCATCACAATAGTCTTAGTGAAGTCTGACCAGGGCAACATACTGTACTCCAATATCCCTTGTACATACAGAGCATACAGAGGGTTCACATTATAGTAGCATCTATACAGAGAAAGATGTCATATATCTAAGGCAGAGTGTGATAAGTACAGTAACAGAAATGCAAACAGACCATAATGGAGGTTGAAAGGAGGGTGTTACCGCGTTGCCTATGTAGAATATAGAAGACTTTATGGAGGAAGTGACAGTTAAATGGAGCTTTGAGTGATAATTAAGCTTGTGATGATTAGAATGATAGAGGCCATTCACACACAGAGAGAAAAGGTGGGACAGAATAAGTTATGATTAGGAAATAACTAATACTCTGCTTTGAATGGAACATAAAGGAATCTGGTAAGAGACACAATGGAAAAAAGTATGTTGAGTCCAGATCCTTTATTACATGGTAAGGGAATTCATACTTACTTGTTAGGAAAGGGATAAATGGTGACATTATATAAATGTGAATTATTACTATTAATATTCTTATTCATTAATTTCTTAGATACAATAGATATTAGGGAGCCATGGAAAATTTTGAAGTAAGGGGATACTACATCAAAGTTGTGATTCTAAAAGATAGTATAGATTATACTAGTGTAGCAGCTAAGAAAGCTGAAAGTCCACCATCCAGTTCATTTTCCTGCCTGATATGATCAAATATCTAGAAATTTGGATATTATTATGGTGCAATGGAAAGAATTCTGAAGCTTGAGTTGCATGACTTAATTTCAAATCCTGTCTCTACCACAACTTGGCTCACTTCATCTATCCAGCCTTCAGTTACCCCATTTATAAAATGAGGGGGTAAGATTAGATGGCCCCTAAGAGTCATTTCAGGTCTATGTCTAGGACTGTAATGAGTAGATTTCCCTCTGGATAAGAGTTGTTACATAGATCATATCAGAGTGAAGCAGAGAGTTAAAGAGTTGTGCATCAGATTGCATTTGAGAGCCTCTTATCCCCCCTTAGAATTCTTTCTTCTCCCTAGTTATCCCCCTCCATCAGTTCCCCTGGATAATTAGATTGTTGGCTCGAGCCATAACTTCTTCATCATGGCATCCTATTGTCCATCAGGGACAGGCAATCAGGCTTTATTTCTCCTAGCACTGACCCATTCACTTCATCCCTATTGTATTTGCTCATATTATCTGTATCAGAGTCACAAATATCTTTTTTCTTTCTTCCTAGCTCCATTCTGATATTGATTCTGGTGATGGGAACATTAAATACATTCTCTCAGGTGAAGGGGCAGGAACCATTTTTGTTATTGATGACAAATCAGGGAACATTCATGCAACCAAGACACTGGACCGAGAAGAGAGAGCCCAGTATACGCTGATGGCACAAGCTGTGGACAGGGACACCAATCGACCACTGGAGCCACCCTCAGAATTCATTGTCAAAGTTCAGGATATCAATGACAACCCTCCTGAATTCTTACATGAAAATTACCATGCCAATGTGCCAGAGCGGTCCAATGTTGGTATGTACCATGGAGCCTTGCTCCCTTGCTCTCTCTTTTCTTTCTTTCTTTCTTTTTTAATTTTTACTAACATTCAGCTCATTTATGTGCAAATAAACATTCCCCAAATTACTTTGCCACAATTCAGGAAGTAGGATGTAGACTTTGTTATTTGAGAGAAGAAATAAGTGGAGGGGGGCCTTCAGGCAGTTATCAAGGTACTAATAATAGATGCAATTGGGACCTATATTAAATGAACCCAATATTATAACATAAAAAACTTATGTAATATAAATCAAGGGGATTTAATTTGCATTATTTGAGGAATCTTTGCCCTGCTAAAAGATTCCCTGTAGGGCTGCTTTAAATTGCCACTTTCCTTAGTACATTTAATTTAATTCATTCATTCAGATTCGTCTACTTGATCCTATGAGGGTAGCTCCACTGAATACAGATCTAGTCCCTGTAATATTCCCCTGAGAAGCATCATTTTGCAATGAAGCCAAATTGTAAACAGACCCCCTAAAATATAGTAAAACTCCAATTGTAAGGGTGATTGGCCAAGCACCCATTTATAACATTGCTCCTTGGGACCTTATATCATCACTTAGCACAATGCCTGGCACATAAGAGGTGCCTAATAAATGACAGTTGACTAGACTTGATTTGTAATATTTTGTGTGCTATTGTGTTTTTGAAGAACAATCCGGAAAAGAAAATTGGTCTGGTGTACTTGTGCCAGTGTTGATAACCTCATGTTTACCTAATATAATAACATGAATTTTTGCTGTTAATAGGTTGGGATAGATTATTTTGATGGCTAGAGGCCAATGATTCTCCACCGTTTTTAGCATCAGGAGAGTAAAGGATTTGAGACTAGACTTGTTATGCAATCTATGCTGAAGCTTGACATGCCATATGACTGTATTGCGACAGAATGCCACCTTCCCACTCAGATCCTCCACCTTGAGTGCATCATCATTCAGTTGTAACACCAGAAGTTGTGCACTGAGAGTTTTCCAGGGAAGATGACAAATCAATTTCCTATTTAGTTCTTTGGTTGAAATGCTCTAGAGTCTGACCCAACAGATGCTGGCCTTGAAACCCAGCAGATGTTGCTTATTTTTTTCCCCTTCATGATAGCTACCAATCCTATTTGATCAGGGAGGACATGATTTCCATATCAGCAGGAAACAACATTCTGGACAATATTTATAGCAATAAATTAATTAAATTGTGGGATTAGCAATTTTATTACATTCAAAGCAACAATAAAATGATATATTTATAACACTGCTACAGATGGAATATTGTACCCTGTCCTTTGATGAAAAGTAACTCATCATTAATTATCATTTATTACATTCTTTGGGAAGAATTATTTTTAATTATTTGAATTACCGAATGGTCCAGTTACATGAGTCTAGGAATTTTTTTTTCCTCCAGTAATATTTGTAACATTAATTTAATTAACAAATGTAGTCGAATTTTTCATGAATGTATAATGTTCATGTCTGAACTAATTAAAATATATAAGTAATTTTTTATTGTTTTTTTCCATTAGGGGAAATGAAAGGGAGAGAAAATATTTTTATCAATTAATAAAAATTAATCACATGCCTAATTTCAGTGCAAAAATAAGCCCATTGAATTGATGTTATTGGCTTTTTTAAATTATGAAATGAAACTAGGTCCATAAAAATATAAATTTGAGTAGGTGATTTTGGCATAAGTATTTCTCTGTTTTCAGGTACGTCTGTTATCCAGGTAACAGCTTCAGATGCCGATGATCCTACCTATGGAAACAGTGCTAAACTGGTTTACAGCATTCTGGAAGGCCAGCCCTATTTTTCTGTTGAAGCACAAACAGGTAAGGGAGATTGAAGTTAGAATTTGAATGATCTTGTTCTCTGCTCCCAATCTAGCATCAACAAGGAGGAGCTATTGGAAGAGATGAAATCTGACTAGCGCTTGTTAGCTCAGGAAAAGTCAGCTCACTTTTCTGGGCTTCATTTCCTCCTAAGATTGTATGCAAGATAAACACCTAAAAACTCTGCCTGATTTTATTGGTGCAGGAGGATCCTTGTCATCAATTCTCTTTACCAGTTCAGATTATTATTTTTTTTCTACAATTAGTATGCTTAGAATATATTCTGTAGGGCTAGAGTTATAAATTAAGTGACTTGCCTCAGTCACAAAGATAGGATCTATTAGAGGCAGAATTTGAACCTCACTCATTTAGGCTTGAAGTCAACTCTCTATCCACTATCCATCTCCCAGCTTCTCCTTAAAGACCATTACAGCAGGGATTTCACACCTTTTCAGTGTCATGGCCCCCTCTGGTGATCTGGTGAACCATATGGATCTCTTTGCAGAATTTTAAAAAATTCATACTTTATGAAATACTAATTTTGTATTAGTAATGAGTAAAAATAAACTGATGTTTTTATTCATCCCCATTTACAAATGCTCTGAAATCTGTCTGCTAATCCTTTGGAGATCCTTGGTCCCTACATTAAAAAACACCTCCATAAAGCGATAAAAGTTGTGTTACTTTGGTTGGCCTTTTGAAGCTGATTTGACCCTTTATAAAGAATTGATCCTAATCCTTGGGTTCTTGGAAAGACTCCATTCAAGCCCCAGTTCCTTCAGGGGATCTTTGCTTACTACATCCAGCTGCTAGTTTCTTCAGCTCTAAAATAACCATTTATCTCTATCTCTTTGTGTTTTATATAACAAGCTAACATGCACAGATGATTGTTAAGACTTATGAAACATTTTTCATGTTATCTCAATACTCATGTGAGGAAGAGCCTATTATGAATATCATTTTACAGATGAGGAAATAGAAAAAGAGAAGTTGGGTGACTTGCCCAAGGTAACACAGTTATAAATGAGGCAGAATTTGAACTCAGTCTTCCTGACTCAAAGCAAAGCACTTATTCCCTTCAATATCTACTGCCTCTTTATATTTTAAATGGCATCTTATTTATTTACATGTTTTCTCTTTCTTTAAAGATAAGCTCCTTAAGAAAAGGAACTATTGGGCTTCTCTTTGTATCCTTGGCATTTACGTTAGTGCCTGGCACAAAGTAAGAGCTAATAAATACTTTCTCATTGATCAGTACTTCCTGCTGCATCCTCATATTGGATTAATACTATCATTATCAAAATAATTTAAGGCAAAGATTTTTTAGCAAAAAAAATTAACAAATAAAGAAAAATATGACATTGTACATACTGTTTAAACTTGGTAGACTTCCTTTCCTGCTCCTCTGCAAAGAGCATAAGTTGTTTTTTCTCACACCTCTTTGGGTCCAAGTTTATTCTTTATGTCTTTGCAACTCTCAAGTTTGATTGGTTTGAAGATGTTTGTTTTTCCATGTCCTTTTATGGACTTTTTATCTTTAGAAGCATAATATGCAAAAATTTCATGTCCCATCTAGCAAAATGATTAGTAAAACCCTTGGACAAATACTTTTCAAGATGAGGGAAATAGCAATGCTCAGAAGTACCCCAGATTTCCTCTGGCACTTGGTGCTGGGAAATGTGAGCAAGTTCAGCTGCTACAATGCAAAAATGGACAGCCCCAGACTTGATGATAGCAAAGCTTCCTCATTGTTTTCTCAGTCCAATAGCATAGGAGAATAGAAAAGAGGAGAGGAGGGAAGGAAATGGACTTTTCCCTTTGTTAATATGTGCCAAACCCTCTATTAAGAAATAAAAACATACTTTACCCTCAAAAAGATTATATTGTTGTATAAAACATATATATGATAGTTGATTTGAATATGCTTCCAGAATCAGAAAAATGGGAGTAAGTGCCCACCTATGGCAACCAGTGAGGGTATAGCCAAGTAGCAAAGTGAATCTTAACTAGATCCTAGCCTAGATGTTGTGGGCCACTGAGTAAGATTCTGGGGCTGAAAATGTCAAATCCTTGGGATTGTGACTGGGTGGCATGATTGCTGAGGAGGAAATGAAGTGAAGCTTAGCTGGATATAGAAAAAACTATAGTAAGCAGCAGAAGTAATCATCAATTAGAATAGCAGAATCTTGTGACATAAAGGGAGAAGACCCACAGTTTAGCCTTTTAAATCCTTTCCCTCACTCATTTCTTTGACTCTGACCATAAATGAGAGATTCCTAATTTTATCATGTTTCCATTTGATAAATTAGTATAACCTCTTCAGAATATATTGCTCTTATATGCACAAAGTAAAATAAATAAAATTATAAAGGAAACTATATTGAAAAATAGCTCTCTCTCTCTTTCTCTCTCTCTGTCTCTCTATCCCCCACCCCCATATTCATGGAGCCCCACTCATAAAATCCTGCTATAAATCACATTTCCTCATGCATAAAGCCAGATTTTGCTCAACATTAAGCCACCACACATGAGTACTCTTCCTACTTGTTATCATTCCTGAATGATCTGAAAGAAATATCAGTATAGTCAGCTGCATTGTATGACAGCTGATACAGCACAATGGAGCCAATGGGCACATTGGATCCTCTTCCTCACTGCTCATGGCTGCACCTGTGATTGCTTTCTGAAGCAACCAAATCTTCTGACAACTGTAATATATAATTGGTGTGTGTGTGTGTGTGTGTGTGTGTGTGTGTGTGTGTGTGTGTGTGTAATGGATAATCCTTTAGTCTATATGGGAATGCAAGGATGAATTCTATTTCAGGCAACTCTTGAATCCCTAAATGGTAAGTAATGGGTCTATATTTTTCCTTGTTACCCATACAGGTATAATCAGAACAGCACTTCCCAATATGGACAGAGAAGCCAAGGAAGAATATCATGTTGTAATCCAAGCCAAGGATATGGGTGGACACATGGGCGGACTCTCAGGGACAACCAAAGTGACAATTACACTTACTGATGTCAATGACAACCCACCAAAGTTTCCACAGAGTAAGTGCTGAGCTTCTTAAAAAATGAATAATTTTAGTAATAATTCTAGCAGCTCCCATTTCAGATCATATTCATCATAAGAACCTTGTGACCTTGGTACCTCAGGAATAATCATCTTCAGCTCAAGCATCCCTGGGTCCTAATCTGTCTTTGTTTTGAGTCTTCCAGGAAAGAGTTCTTTCAAGCTGTGAAAGGGAGGAAACCATTTAGAGAATATGTCAGAGCCCATTAAAGTATATTGAGGTATAAACATTCCAAGATGAAGCATGATGGCTCCCACAGTGAAGAAATATTTGTCTTTGTCTGAGAATAGAGCTGAGGACATCCTCTCTCACACTTAAATCAACCATGAAATGGACACTTTGGGAATACTAGAAAAGAAAATAGTCAATAGAAAATATTCTTTAAAAAAACCCAAATCTGTAAAGTCAACAAGTATTATAAGGGCTTAATATGTGCCAGGCAAATGAAGAGTTAATTAAAGGTAGACTACCAGGACTAAATGATATCTGCTGGAGTTTTGAAGGAACTCAAGGATGAAATTAGAGACCTGGTCATCAAGATGTAGAACCAATCATTACAAAGGTTTAGGTCTTGGCAGACTACAAATTACACAAATGAACTGAGAGAATTATGAAATGTTAAATATTACGTCCTTTGAAAGATGTAACACTGGGCTTTAAACCCCTCTGACCAATGTCTTTTTTGAAGACCCCATGCCTTATTTGGAACCATTACCAGAATCTTTATTTAAGGTCTCCCAGGAATTGTATCATTTTTGCCTATGTATAGCTAGCATTTGGCAGATCATCATATACCTATAAGTTGCTTAATAAATGTGTGGGCAACAAATGAATGAATATGACCCCAGGGTTTAAAATTTTTCATATATTTTTAAAATTCTAATCATTGAACTTCAATTCAATATACCTGTTCTCAGAAATTTCTCGGCTGCTGTGCCTTCATGATAAGGGTCAGAGATCTTCCACTCCTGATCCTTAATTACTTTTTATTACTTCTTTGCCACTGTTCTGATCAATGGATGCCCAAATCTGCCATTGAGTTCCTCTGTCCTTTTACATCAATATCTCTACATACTTCTATATTTGATTTATATAGGAAAATAAAATAAAAATGGGACATGATTAGTCAGAGTAAAGATGTCATAAGGATTTTTAAAAAACTTGTTTTTAATAGAAAATAGGCAAAATATTTAAACAGGTGGGAACTGTCACAGTTTGAAAGAGAGACAGAGACAGAAACAAAGAATCTACTTACAAAAGAGGAGTGTTTGACTGATTGTTAGAAAACATATTAAATAATGGGTGAAACATGAAAGAGATGGTTGGTCAGTATCTAGAAAAAAAGACTAAGTATTTGTAGCATGACTTCATCAAAAACAGGTCAGCTGAATTTTCCTTTTCTGAAAGGATGCTAAATGGATTAGGGAAATTCTATAGATAAAACATACCTTGTCTTTAGGAAACACTTTGATAGCAGGTGTGATTTTTAAAAAGCTTTACATTTTAATTTTCTTTATTTTGGGTTAACAGTTACTCACATGGAAATTTTAACATCCAAAGAACAGCAAAAGTAGCAACAAAATGTTTGACTAACTGAAGGATCCTGTTAACTTTCTTTTAGATTATATTCAGTCTTAATATTATAGTATTTTGGTAACAAATTTTGTATTTTCCTATTTGAGTTTCCTTTTGATCTTTCTTACATTTCTTCCACAAACCTTTAACCATTTTTATTAATAATCTCATATTTTTTACTCCATCTTTTGCTACACATGGATTCACTCTACATCCTCCAAAGAACATCCCTTGTAAGAAATACTTATAGTCAAGCAAAACAAATCAATTTTTGTATCATGAATGAAAATGTATGTAAATTTGAGTCATGTGTAAAGAGATGATTAATTCCAAAGAAGCTAATGAGATGATAGAAGGAAAGAGTATGGAGAGAAATAGAAAACCCAAGACATAGCCCTGGCTTAGCCCTAGTCAACAGGAGCAGGATATAGATGATTATTCTGCAAAAAAAAAAAAAAAATCTTAGAAGAATTTGCCAGGTTGGGAGAGGGTCAACCATGATAGGATGGTGTTACAAAAAGCCATCAGGAAGAGAAGATCGAGAAGAAGAGGGTAGACACAAAAGACTTATTTTTTCCTAATAAACATAATTTCTTTGGAATGCCTCCTCTGACTAGGCTAGTTATAAGTCTTGTTAAGAAGGAGCTAGATGGCTCAATGGATATAATATTAAGCCTAGGGTCAAGAATGTGTTATTATTCAGTCATTTTTCTGTCATGTTTGACTCTTTGACCCCATCTGAGTTTTTCTTGGCAAAGATACATGAGTTTGCCTTTTCACTCTCTAGCCCATTTTACAAAAGAGGAAACTGAGGCAAATAAGATTAAGTAACTTCATCAGGGTCACCCAGGCTAGTTTGTTTCTGAAGCCAGATTTTAACTTGCAAAGATCATTCTTCCTGGCCCCAGGCCAGCACTCTATCTACTGTGTCACCTAGGTCACTAGGAAGACTTGAGTTCAAATCTTATCTCAGACACTTAAAAGCTATATGACTTTGGGCAAATCACTTAGTTTCTGTCTGTTTGGCAAATTATTACAGGATCTTTGCTAAGAAAACCCTGTGGACAACATTAACCTGCTATGGTTCAAAAAAATTGACTAATCCTGAAAAACAAAATCTTGTTATAGTCCAAAGGTTCATAGTCATGATTAAAAATAAGTTTAAAAACAAAATAGAAAATATAATAACTAACATGATAATAATAACTAACTTTAAGATTTGTAAAGTGCTAATAATGTGTCAAATTCAAATAGAAAAACAGGCGACTAAAGAGTACACAATGATCCCAAAGGGCCTCATATTTACTTAGAAAACCACATTACCTGTGTTCTAGTGTATTTTGTTTTATTATTTGGGTAAACATTTTCCACTTACATCTGGTTCCTGCTACTCAAAGACTCCTGTGTATCTTTTACATTCATAATTTTATTTACATTCATCATTTCTACATTTTAATGCAGTTTTACATTTTATAATTTACATTTATACTATTTTTACATTTATAATAATTCTCTGTGAGAGGTTCTTTCATTATCCCCAGTTTGCAAATGAAGAAACTAAGGTTAAAAGACATTAATGATTTGCCCAAGTCATACAACTGGGGTAGAGTTCCAAATCAACTCTTTCTAATTCCAAGACCAATACTCTAACCACTGCATCACTTGGGTATCAAAATTTTCCTTTAGCACTTCTATATGTCTGACCTGCTTATCCTGGGGTTCTATGAGCCATTTATTAAAATTTCTTCAATAAGAGTAGATTCTAAGAGGGTAAACGAGTAAAGAGGCTAAAGAACCTAAAAGCAAGAACTCAATGAGACCAAAATTAACCCTGAAATAATGAATGAGGTTGCAAAAGCAAATGCTATTTCAAGCAGCAAAAATGAAAATGTAAAAATTGGCCAGCTTTTTAGTGTGACTGTTGGTGTTTGTGCTCCATACAATGAGATAATAGGTGCAGGATAATTCACATCTGGTGTGTACTTTAGAAACCTAAGAACCAGAGAGGCTTATTGACTTGCCCTGAGTCACCAACATGGTAACCATCACAGTTAAGGGTTCAATATGATTCTTCTTCCTCATGAACTGATGATGTTTTTTTTTTAAAACCCTTACCTTCCGTCTTGGAGTCAATACCATGTATTGGCTCCAAGGCAGAAGAGTGGCAAGGGTAGGCAATGGGGGTCAAGTGACTTGCCCAGGGTCACACAGATGAGAAGTGTCTGAGGCCAGATTTGAACCTAGGACCTCCCATCTCTAGGCCTGGTTCTCAATCCACTGAGCTACCCAGCTGCCCCCCTGATGATGTTTTAATGTACCAAACTGATGGGAAGTTCTTCTTCCTCCACACTGTCTATTTATTTGTTTGTTTCTGGTGCTGTTAACTTACTAGTTCTGAAGCTGTCATTTCATCATTGTAAGGAACTCAATATGGAAACCCATTCTGCCATTGCAGACCTGTAACAGGTACAGATAGATGTCAAATGTCAGAGTACTTGGACTGTTAAATGTATAGTAAATAGTGTTAGTTCTGGAGTTAGACCAGGAAGACCAAAGTTTAAATTCTGCCTCACATGCTTACTAGCTGTATGATCTTGGGCAAATTATTTAACATTTCTCTGTTTCAGTTTTCTCATCTGTAAAACAAATATAACAACGGTACACATTTCACAGGATTATTATGATCCTCAAATGATGATGATGATGATAATGATGATGATGATGATTATGATGATGATGATACTATTAGGTCTTGGGATGACCTAAAATCAAGACTTTTTGGCTTCACTGCTGCCATTCTATTTAATATGGCATGTTATGTCTCTCTTTACATAAATCTGAGGAGAGTGATATCTGTTCTTTCCTTGTCATTTACCTGTTTGACTTCAAGTTCAATAAATATGGACAATATGTTATAACTGTGCCTTCCCTGCCTTTTTCTACTATGAAAATACTTTCTGACTCTGAAGTCCTTGTCTAGATTGCACTCTATCTATGAAGATTATTTTACTTACTAAATCCAGTCTCGTGTGTCCCCACTCTGAAGTTCTAGTATATTGAAAATCTGATTAGCACACTCTTTCGCTTGATTAAAGGCAACATGTTTTTAGTCCTCACTCATAAAAAAAATAAAAAAAGCATCATTGTCCATGTTCTTGTTTTGCATAAATTTTGCCATCCCCAAATGAATTTTTAATTACTTGAGGGCAAAGGTCTTGATAAAACTCTTCTTCTATTTCCATTATGGCTAACATAATGTTGAATATGCTGAAGATATTTACTTGATTTGTTTATTGATTAAGTACTTTTTACTACTGAAACATCCTAGATATTGATATATGAATGGGTGGTTAATAAGGACATGAACATAGTAGACAGAAAATAGTTTCAGTCATTAATTCTTTGGTCCTGATACTTGCTAGTCATGTGATTGTAAAATGAATGCATAGGAGGGGAAAGATAATTTTTTGCTTCACCTGCCCTCCAAGGTGGTACAAAAGAACAGAATTTATTAGGAGTTCTTGATAGTATTAATTATGATTTAATATGCTATTTGAATTATTGAATTGATGAAAAGTGGTTATTCAGAATAGTGTGTTTATTCATTGAGCATTTACTTAACTATGTTCTGAGAACTATGTATGCAAGGGCATTTTTGTGGGAATGTAATTATTTCCTGATTTGCAAGGAACTTGAGAATTATTTTTCTTTCCAAAATTAGTATAGTGGATATCCATATTACCAGCTCCTGTGTCTCTAATAGCCTTCAGATAATATCTATTCTTTCAAATAGCCATCTGATACCTATAAAATAAAGCACTTGTTTCACATTTGTTTATTCCATTCCTTTGTTACTTTTTACTCAATCCATATGAGTTCCAAATCTTTTATTTAACTCATACTGTTGTAATAAATTATAAGCTCTCTCACATCTCTTTAAGACTTCCTTGAAGGACTCTTTTTGGTATGGAGAATGAAACTGTCTTTTCAAAGATTAAGTATCAGTGTTTACACTAAGGTCTGATGGATGTTTCTAAGTTGGAAAAGTTTTGAGCTCTGATTCTGTGCACTGAAGACTAGATTAACTTAAAAGTTACACAGAGCCTCAAAGTTGACTAACAAGAGATATTTTCTTCTCTTTTTTTCTTCACCACAGTTCCTCATTAAAAATTCTCCCCTAAAGTGTGGAGGCATTGGTATTGACAATGGTAGAGGGAGAACTATTTTGATATATCAAAAGCAGGATGTCTTTCTGTATGAATAAAGCAAGATAATGAAGTATTTATTCTTTCACTAGGTGTATACCAGATGTCTGTATCAGAAGCAGCTGTTCCAGGAGAAGAAGTAGGAAGACTGAAGGCCAAAGACCCAGACATTGGAGAGAATGGCTTAGTAACCTATAACATCATTGATGGGGATGGCATTGAGCTATTTGAAATTACAACAGATTATGAAACACAGGAGGGTGTGGTGAAACTCAAGAAGGTACAGAACATTCACCCCAACTAATGATTTTCTCCCCTTTGTTATTTTCCCCTGAAAAACATGAAATGAATTATGCCCCCCAGAATAAACTAGGATTAACCAGAATCTCTACTAGTGATTTAGATTCCTTCATGAAAATGACCCTTAATGTCATGTCACTTATCATGGGTCTGGATTAATGACTCATCTATAGCAGTAGTTCTCAGATGTTTTTGGTCTCAGGACACCATTATACTCTTTAAAAATGATGAACAATCTCAAAATAGCTTTATAAATGTGGTTATAACCATCAATGTTTACTATATTAGATGTCAAAAGTATCTTAATATTAATGTGAATTTTTTTAACCTCATGGATCTCCTGATAGGATCTTGGGGACCCCAAGGGGTTCTTGAATTATACCTTTATAAATGCTGCTCTATAGGACTGCAGAGAAAAGAGGACATTATAAAAAATTCAAATCAATTTCCCTTTAAATTATGAGACAATTATACTATATTCTATAACTTCATTTTTGAAATTGATTTACCACTTGAGAAATCAACACCTTTCAATCTTCAAAGCGTATTCAGCATGAAATCAGAATTGAGTGATAGGGTTACCTTGGTTTTAATCAAGTATTCATTTTCAACCGGGTAGTGCCACATGAATATTAAGATACAGTGGGTAATGGTGAAAATTGGGTTGTAACACTGATAAAAAATAATTTGAAAAATCAATAAAGAAGTAGGAGATGGAAAATGAAACACTGAGGTCAACTGGAACTGAGATGAGGAAGATGTTAGTTATGGGGAGTAGCTGAATAATGTAAGCTTTTATCTAGGCAGGCAGAATTCTGAGAGTTAGATTTAAATTTAGAAAAAAAAGTAGAGTAGTGAGGAAAAAAAAGATAGAAATGGATAAAAATAACCTAGATTACCAAGAAGGAAGATTTTAAGGAAGGCAGAGAGGTGAAGCCTAGAGAAGTGAAATCCTGGTGTAGTGGGAAGATTATTGAATTTGTAGTTAAAAGATGGAGTTTTCAATCCCAGCTCTGCCATTTGTCAGTCAGTCAGTCAGTCAGTAAACATCAATTGATCATTCTCTGGGTACCAGTCACTGTGCTAAGCTCAGAAAAAAAAAATGTCAGTTTCTTCTTCCAATCTATTATAGGAATACAAAACACATAAGGAAATTTAAAGGAGGTTAAGGGAGATAAGTAGGCAAAGGGCATGATGGAACCCATTACAGAGAAGTGCAGCTGATGAAAAACAATGAGATGGTTATCCTGGGAGCCCTTTTTAAATGGAGGATTTGATAGGAGTTCCTTTAAGTCAGGTGTGAGGAGGCTTATACAAACTCTAAGGTTGACCATATTCCTAAAGATGAATTTTCCTGGGATCATGATGTAGTTCAGGCCCATGGAATACAACTGGTGGAAATTTGTTGAGTGACATTTGTCAAGTCATTTGATATCAACAGGTTCTAATTGTTCTTGTCTTTAAAATAAGAAGTCCAAATTAGCTGGTATTTAAGTTCATTTTCTTCTCTCATTCTGATAACGTAGCAAATGGTTTTAGACAAAGGACAACAATAATAATAATTAAACGCTTAGATTTCTATAGATCTTATGTTTACAGAGTACTTTTCCTATAATAATCTATAGTAGATAGTGTATTTAGTATTATTCTCATTTTATAGATATAGATAAGAACAGTAAACAGAAATATACCTCTTTCCTAGCCCCTATTTGTGTGTTGCAATAGAAATACTTCTGAGTTTTCCACTGTGAAATGATGACCATACTAATGACATCTGGCATGATATTGTCTGCTTTCCTCACTAATTAATATTACTCTTCTTTGTACTTGACACTGACATATGAATACTTGACATACACAAGTAATGCATCCCATTCTTCACTTTGGATATAATTGGATGGCTGGTTGTGCAAAGGTTGTCACCTGTTTTCAATGCATTCAGGGCATAAACACACAGTGTCTCTTCAATCTTAAAACATTTAAATCACCCCATGAAACTCCAACTTTGCAAATGAGCTCCCTACATATGATTAATCTGCACATTCTTCCCCACTAATTCAATGTGTTTATTCCAAGTGAAGGAACAATTTTCTAAAAAGCAACCATTTAAGATTAAGTTTGTGGCTACTGTTATTTAATTTATTAAAGGACATTTGTGTCAGCTTGTACTACACAGTTTGGAAATTCCAAATAAAGAGTAGGAAAATACATATATTTTTAAAAGTTATGAACATATATTAAGTGCTTGCTGATGGCTATTATATTGTCATGTCCAATACTAGTCACTCTGAATATGAATAGAAAAGTGGGACAGTCCCTACCTTCAAGGATCTTATATTTTATCAGGGAAATATAGCACGTTTACAGATAATTTTAAATAAAATATAATAGAATATGTACCAAATAATTCACAGTGATTGGGGCAGGGTAGAGAAGAGTAACAATTTGAAGATTTAAGAAAGGATTCTTGAAGGGAATGGCCTTTAAACTGAGCCTTGAGGGAAGAGAATATGTTTAAAGGATGAAAATGAATAGGGAGAACATTAATGAATAGGAATGAGAAGCCACCTGTTCAAAGGCATGGTGAAAGGAAACTAAATTCTGCTTACAGTGTGCAGTAAATTGACATGTTCAGTTGAAAATTATAGTGCATGAAGAGGAAGAGAACTTGGCAACATGGAAAGATTGTCTGGATCAGTCTTTAAAGGGCCTTAAAAAGATAATTTCACTTAATCCTTAGACAGAAGGGAGCCATTGGAGTTTCTTGTTCAGAGAAGACATTGTTGATCTTGAACTTCTAGAATTTTCTGTTTGAATATTGCTTCCCCAATTGACAAGCTATGAAATCCTCATGTTATTTATTATCTCTGGGATTCAGTTTCCTTATCTACAAAGTGGGAATGGTAATATATGTATGCTTTCCTTTATTTGTTTATTTTTAGGAAAGTGCTTTACAAATTTAAAGCCCTGAAGAAATTATTCTACATTCCTATTACTTTTTATCCAATATTCCTATCCCCAATCTGATGTTGTAGTGATTAAAGGACTTTGGATTGAGATAGAAACTGAGAGATCACTTAGCCCAATAGCTCCCTTGATAGCAAGGAAATTAAGGCTCAGAGAAGGGAAGTTACTTGCCCAACATCGTAGATAATCAGAGTGACAGTCAACAATTGGCTTGGCATCACTATTCTTTCACTGAATTCTTTAATTATATTTATACTATGAGATTCCCAGTTGCCATTGTGCTTTCAACTTGAGGAAAAAATGGATATTTGGGGACAGAGGCAATATATGAATACCTGGAAATTAAATAAAAAGACCTTCACAGCCTACTATTTGACAATTGATAATTGGTTTTTTTCTTCCTTAAATAAGTGTTGAAGGGAGCCAATTGTTATTGATAACATCAATCAACCTATCTAAATTATAATGCAACAATTAGTTCTTAATGAGCCAAATAATATATTTGAAGCCCACACGTTAACTACTTAATAACTTTATAATAAGCTAAGATGATTAAAAGATATGTAGCTCCTGGTAATGAGAACATTAGCTTTAGGAAAAGGGTACCACTTGGAAGGTACCTGAGAACACTGAAAGGTACAACTTAGAATGCTAAAACTAGAATGAATGTTAGATTGTAGAATGTTAGGACTCAGACAAAGGAATTTGGAAGAGACTTTAGTATGTAAAATATTGGAATAATTGACAAAAAAAATGGAGTCAGCTAATTAACACCTATTTAGTATTTACTATCTGCTAGAAACTATAATTATCCCACTTAATTCAATAAGCATTTACTGAGTGCCTATAGTATTCCAGGCACTATGCTATGCTCTGAGTATGCAAGAATGAAGATGAAATTTTTTATGCCTTCCAGTAGTTTAAATTATTCTACAGGTAAACAGTATGAATACCAGTGAATATATATGCTCACTGGCCATCTTTGTGCCATGTTCCTGCCCTCTGACCTCCACCTCCAACCCAGAACTTTAATTCTAGTTCTGTTCATGTGTCTGGCACTTCTGATTATCAGTCAGCACAATTAGATTATTAATCTGACCTACGGTCATTTACCATGCTCCTGTTTCCAGGCTAATTTCATGCCATTCCAACCACAACAGTAACTCCCTGATGTCTTTCCATCAATAACTTTGGGAATAGAAGTCATAGCACTACCATTTCTAGAAGGAATATATCAAAATTATCTGATGACTCCATTTACTCTTCTTTGGCTTATCTTAACAGAAAACCTCTCCCTAGCCACTGGTCCTTTTTAAAAGTTGTCTTTTCC
Organism: Monodelphis domestica; assembly: GCF_027887165.1. Taxonomy (NCBI): domain Eukaryota; kingdom Metazoa; phylum Chordata; class Mammalia; order Didelphimorphia; family Didelphidae; genus Monodelphis; species Monodelphis domestica. Next base: position 690,359,199 of record NC_077227.1, on the reverse strand, counting down.
ATTGAGAATTCAGCTCAGAAAGAATAGTATTTCTCTTGCTTTTTCATATCTCTGCCCCTACTACTCGTTTTTCAGTGTCTAAAGAATAATAGTAAGCACTTAAATGTTTTTTGTTTTTTTGTTTTTCCTTCCTTTATTCAAGAAAGGCCTCCTTCCTTTTCAATCTAATTGAGAAGGATTTTGAAGGAAAGCAGATACGCTATGATGAAGCTGGAAGAAAAAGCACGTTAGGCATTGAGGATGGTCTTTGCTAATGGAAAATAGATTATCAGTCTCTGAGGAACAACAGTTTAGATAGAATGTAGACTACCTGATAGAAATGTTAGATTTCTCTGGCAAGATAGTTTGTAGATGGAGTATGAAGGACTTCGAATGCTAAGCAGAAGAGTTTGCATTTTCTTTTAGAGAATTAAACTTCTGGAGTAGAGAAGGAACATAGTCAGACCTGTACCTTATGTATATCTACTTATTAACTGAATGCAGACTAGATTAGAGTTGGGAGGGATTGGATTGTAGACTAGCTATTAGAAAGCTCTTGTAAGCATCCAGTCATTAAGTAATCAGGGCCTAAACTAAAGTATCATCTGTCTGAATGGGGGGGAAAGAAAAAATAAACAAGTTTTCTGTGAAATATCATGTGAAGATTATAATCAACAGACATGGAAACTGATAGATGTGGGGAATAAGGAAAACTTAAAAGTTCAGAATGACTTTGAGGTTGTGAACTTATTTAACTGGGGAATAGTTGTAACCTCAAAAGGGAAATTTGGAAAAAAATAGAAGAGGTTATAATTAGAGGAAGATGATAAGGTTTTGACACTTTTAGGCTTTGGACATGTTTAATTTGAGATGCCTTTGACATGTCTGTATATAGATGTTCAGGGGGCAGTTGGTTATGTGTGATTACAGTTCAGGAGAGATGAAGCTGAAATATAAACACTTGAGAACTGATATGCATAGAAATGGTAACTGAGCTCATGGAAGTTGATAAGATCACCACGAGAGGATTGTAGAGCAAGAAGAAAGCCTAAGATAGAACTCACTCAAAAAAGGAAAGGGCACACACTATAATCCATCCAAAAAAATAAATAAAAAGAATAAGAAGGGAAAATGTAGATGGTTAGGAGGAGAATCTAGAGATATCGCAAAACACAGGAAAGTGAAAATGTCTAGGAGGAGGGCAGGTAAATAGTTTCATTAGAGGTGAAATCACCTTTTTCATCTTTGATACTATTAATTTGATTCTCTTCTTTCTTTTTGTATTCGATTAACCAGTACTTTATCTATTTTATTTGTTTTTTTTCCCAAGTACCTGATCCTAGTCTTATTTATTAGTTCAACGGTTCTTTTACTTTCAATTTTATTCATTTCCTTTAATTTTTAAAGGTAAATAGTTTCAAAAGCAAAGTTTTGAGATGATATCTCCTTCAAAATGTTGTATATTTACATATAAATACATACAACAATGCAAGAACATTGTCTAGTTGAGAATATAGTACCTTTTTTAATAAACTAACCATTCCATTATCAGAGATAAAATAGATGAGATTATGGAAGATGTGTTGAAAATAAAAGCAGCAGGCCTGGGTTTGGGCCCTGGTCCTAATACTTTCTTTACTAAAATACATTACATTTCTGAGCCTTATCTTTCTCCTCAGTAAAGTGAGGGGCTTGGATTAAATGATCTCTAAATTTCCTTTTCAAACCAATATTCTCTGATTCAGTCATTGATAATATTCTTTCTCTTGCCAGCCTGTAGATTTTGAAACCAAAAAAGCTTACAGTCTAAAGGTGGAAGCTGCAAATGTTCACATTGACCCCAAATTCATCAGCAATGGACCATTCAAAGACACAGTTACAGTAAAGATTTCAGTGGAAGATGCTGATGAGCCGCCAATGTTTTTAGCGCCCAGTTACATTCACGAAGTCCAAGAAAATGCAGCTGCTGGTACTATTGTTGGTAGAGTCCATGCCAAAGACCCTGATGCCGCCGGCAGTCCCATCAGGTATGTCTAGTCTTAAAACCTGTAATCTTAGTATACTGAATGCTGGTTTGATGATGTTGGGGTGATTATTTGAAGAAAATGTCAGTAGTTGGGCAGATGTAAATAGATCCTTCAGGGAAGTTAACCCCAAGGATCATAGGCACAAGACAAGCTAGGATGGGAATAATAGAGGGAATATTGGACCAAGACTCAGGTGACATGTCATATAATTATTACATAATCTGGTCATTTTGGGGAATGATTTTGGGCAAACCATTTAATCTCTGTTCAGTATTATCCTGAGTTGTGATAATAGGGAAGATAAAACTTGCCCACCCTACCTCACAGAGCTCTAGTATAGCAAAATTCAATGCATAGAAGCATTTATTAACTACTTATTCTGTGCAACAGAATGAAATGGGAGCTGAAGGAGATATAAACTAAATCCAAGACACAGTCCTTGTCTAATAGAATTTATATTCTTTATAGAGGGATGAGGTACAAGAGTAGTTAATTCCAGTTCACAGTATTTTATAAATTCATCATGAAGTTTGAAAGTCCTATATGAGTTTTGAGTGAGAGAAGGTCATTAATAAAGGGAAGGCATTATAGAAGGCGTGAAAAAAGAAATGGCATTTGGTTTGGACTTTAAAGAAAGGTTAAGAATTCAGTGAGCAAAGAAAGACCAGTAGGATGTTGTAGTAATTAGAATTAGAATGAAAGGAAAGCAGAGAACCAAGAAAGTATAGATCTGAGTTTAATGGACCCCCAATTCATTCAGTGTGCTTCTACTATTAAATATGTGAATAGGATTAATATAGTCCAAGTCTGAAAATGTAAGATAATACTATCTTATAGAGATTTTTCAATGGCTGAACAAGGAGTGATGATATAGATAATACTAAAAATATACATGAAAGTATTAGGAGTGAAGGAAATAAATACAAACAAAAAAGAAACACATTATTTTTTAACAAGCTCTTGTATCCAAAAAAGCATACTTAAAATTGAATCCATTGCAGTAAAAAGAGGGGCAGCAGATACTGTTATGGATATTGGATAGAGTTGTGTTAAAGGTTTAGGTTTAGTCTGATGTGAATGGATAATTGGAGAGTTGGAAAGAGGCCAAAACAGAGGAATAAATGATTAAGATTTGAACAGGCTTGCTTAAGAGATGGGGATTATTAAAGATACAGAAGGCTGAGAAGGGTCTTTAAAATCCTCTGCAGGAAGGCAGTCTCAATTTGCAAATTAGAAAATGATGTTGATGCAAAAAGGGGATGGAGATTGCACCTAAGGAAAAAAAATTAGACTTGGAGAAATCGATTGCAGAATGTGCATGCTAAAATCTCCTTAGACAAAATTTTCCTAATTGAGTAGATATTCATCTCTCTTGCTTAAAAATATGGCATAATCCATCAGTCACTCTCACTCCTTCAAAGAACTTCTCATTTCTCATCATGTGATCTTTCTAACCAATTTTCCCCTGGCAAAAATGCAATGACATGTAAAGAGAAGGCTTATTGAGGAACATGATTTTTCTTCAAATATTTGATGAAGTCTTCTACTTGTTCTGCTTGTTCCTAGAAAATAGGAATTTGGATGAAAAATGTAACAAGGCATATATACCAGTTCAACATCTACTTAGTAAAAGGGAAATAAGTGGGCTGGGGACCTGGGGACCTGGGGAGGGGGGACAATACATAAGAGGTTTAAATATCTTGTCACTGAAGGGGATAAGTTGAGGTTGAGTGAGTACTTAAAAAGGAAACCATAGAAGAGAATCTTGTTCAGGAGTGGGTTGGACTAGTTGAGTGAGGAGGTTCCATTCAATGTTGAGATGTTTTAATTATGCTCCTAATTATTTAGGTTGGGTACTCCATGGTCACTCCTTTTTACATTTTCTGTAACTATAATTGTGCCTATTCCTTACATCCATTTTGTGTATTGTAGTTAAGAATCCAAGGCCAATAATATCTTGAATTGAATTTCTAGATGTTCCATCATCATGGTGATAGATAAATGCCTTAATATTGCCAAGGCCCCTTCAAAATTGATTCCTCAAAAAAATGATTCCTCAGTTCACTCCAAGTGTATTAACTACTTGCTCTGTGGAAAATCACTATTACAAGGAATGGTCCAATACGGGGCAACAGAGGATGGGAGTTTGAATACTCATTCTTCCATCTATTACTAGTGAAACATTGGTCATGTTGATTGATCTTTCTTTGAACTCTAGTCTCATTATCTAGAAAATTATAATTTTGGTTGAACTAAGGTCTCTAAGATCACTTTCAATTTTAAATCTGTATTCCTATTATTCTCTGTTTAAGGCACTCAGTTTAAAAGGAAAAATGCAAAGTAACTCTTTATGTCAAGCAATCTGCAGTCTATTTGGGAAATGTTACGTGAACATGGATATTTAAATACGAGATAATTTCTGATAGCAGACATCATTTAAAATTTGGTTTCTCAAGAATGGTTTCATAAAGTAGGTGATAACTAAACCAAATCCTGACAGCACAGAAATGTAATATGCCCTTTGGAGTACTCTTCCCATTTCCCTGCATTATCTCTCTTCATGGCCCTCATGTAGCTTCCTTTGAGGACAAGGTCTCTACCATTTCTTTCTGACATAAAAGGTCATAATCTCTGAAATTGCTTCTTCCTTTGTCTCTCCATTCTTCTGTCCTTGACACAACTCTATTCCCTGCTTGGTGAACTGTTTCCCACTGCAATATTTCTGGTGCCATGATCAATTGTGGGGCAATAAGATGGGGAAAACTGAATAGAAATAGTCTAAATGTCCATGGTTCCCTGTCAACCCTCCTCTTCTACAAAAGTGATTTTCATCTGAGCAGTCTGATTTTCGCTCATTTCTTCTCTTCCAGAACCAATGACGTCTGAACTAGGGTGTTCTACTACTAACTTTATAACCTCCACAAATCATTTACAATATGTTTATACCTAGGTACATGGCAGGAGGGGAGGAAAATTTAATCAACCAATGACATGATGCTTTGTCTTTGGTGTCATTTATTTATCCAGTGGTCAGGCCATTCTGTAAATCTTTCATACAAATAAAATACTTATTCTCCCTTTTAGGAATTGATTAGGATTAGGTGATGTGAAAGGAAATTAATGAAAGGTTAGAAGGAGCTGGAAGTGCAACTATCTGTCTTTAAAAATGAGCTAATTGATAGCAATGGGTTCTGAATTTTGCAATGCTTCAGAGATTTTAAATGTTATCATCAGTGGTTAAAAAACCCAGTCTGAATTTGGTTGAAATTTGTCCTGAAAGTAAGTCAGCTTGTGGTCTAAATATGCTTCCCTATTAGGAAAATTGTGGTAGATTAGAACTTAATATAAAACTACCATAGTCCTAGTCAGTAGACTAGCTAGGAATTGTAGGATCTATAATATGAAGTACTTAGGAAAAATGGCCCTCATAAAATTAAATAATAAACAGATAAAATAAAAATTGAGATTCTGTCTAACACATTTGTAAAACTAGATCAAGATATGTTTTGCTTTATGCTGTCTCATTTTAAGTATTATGTGTTTTCCTAACAGGATAATTATGATGTCAAAATTCACTCTACTATTTGACATTAAGATAAAATACTGAGAAAATCCATGGACCAAGAAACCTGAGTTATGCTTCAGTCTCAGGAAATTTGTTGTTAGCCTTGTGATCTTAGAACTAGTTGCTTTGTCTCAGTTTACTAATCTATAAAGTGTGGTGCTGCAAGACATATAGATGTCTCAGTGGATAAAGCTCCAGTCCTGCAGTTAGGAAGATGAGTTCAAATCCAGCCCTAGACACTTAGTATCTGTGTCACCCTGAGCAAATCACTTAATCCTACTGATCTCACTTTCCTCATCTGTGAAATGTGTGAAATGACAAACCACCCCAGTATCTTTGCCAAGAAGCCTTAAAATGAGATCGTGAAGTCAGACATGATTGAAATGCCTGAAACAACAGCCATAGTTAGAGTGGTATAAAAGTTCCTCAGTTTGATTTTTGTTATCTTTCATTTTTATCCTGTTATTCAATTGATTCTGTTACTATTTCAGTTGATGAATTAAGATGAATAGAATATGAGCTAAAATAAATCTAGTAAGATGTGTCCATTACCAACAAAGTAAGAATTCAAGAGAGGAAAACAGAGGGGGAAAAGTCTGTGGAGTTGTGGCAAAGAGTGGTGAAATGAAAAGAACAATGGATCTGGAGTCAGAGTACCTGGGTTCAAATCCCAGATCTGCTATTATATGACCTTGGACAAGTCTTCCAACCTTTCTAATTTGTCAGTAGGATGTGGAGGTTGGATTAGACAAGTTCTTTAACTCTTTTAAAATCTAAATCAATGCTCCAATGAGCATCTTGGATGAGGAGGGAATAGAGATAAAAATATGGAGAGGAGATATGGAAAAGCATTTCTCTTCAGCAAATATATAGAGGCTTTGAATCCCATAAGGCAATTAGGAGATGTTAATTTGCTGGCTTGTCATTGGATGAAGGGGAAAAAATAGAACATAAAAACCTAACAACTTTTGTTTAGAGTTCATCTACTCTAAGACTCAGTGTTTACTGAGCACAGTGAAGATGTGGTATAAGGAAACTCAAGACAGAGATAGGTGAAATTCAACAAGTAAGGCTAAAAATTCAAACCCAGACCTTCTTATTCATGGCCACTTGTCACATTTTGACCCAGATCTTGATGTATTCGTTCTTCATCTTGCTGGACCAAACTTTCAGCTCCTTGAGGGCAGAGATACCATCCTATCACATTTTCCCAATGTATTCCCGAGAGCTGTTTAAATGTATGGATTGATTGGTTTGTGCTCAGGGCTCAATAAAATAAACCCTTTCCGATATAGCTTTCCTATCCTCATTTTCCTTTAAGGGCCAGGCTGTCATCTATTTTTAGGGAATGAATAATTCATCCAATAAGTCTATTAATGGCCTTTTCCTGAGTACTATTGTAGGGAAACAATTAATATGAAGGAGTGTTTTCTGACCCAGTTCACTTCCTTATCCATTTAGATTCTGCAGCTTACTCTCAGGGTTTCTAGCCAAGTGTGGCATCTAAATTCAAAATGAATGTGGGCCAAACACCTCCTTTTGAATCACAGTATCCTAGCATTTCAGAATTGGAAGGAATCTTAGATCACAGATTGTTAGAAAGGCTGTGTGGTAAAGTAGATTGAAAAAAAAAAAACACTAACTGAGTCAGATCTGGATCCATTCCCAGCTCTGAAATTTACTAGTTGAAGTGTCATAGACAAGCACTTCCCCTGAATCTGAGTTTTCTTATCTGTGAAAAAGCTAAAATGATACCTCTAACACCCCACCCCTCCATGTACTTATCATAAGGAAAATACTACATGAATATGATTTACTACTGGAAAAATGCAGGATGACCCAAAACACCCTAGTGCAGTTTGAAGCTTTAATTCTTTAAAAAATCCTTACTTTCCATCTTAAAATCAGGACTTTGTATTGGTTCCAAGGCAAAAAAGAGGTAAATGCTAGGCAAGAGGGGTTAAAATGACTTGTCCAAGATCATATAGCTAGAAAGTAGTTTTAAGCTTTAACAAAATGAAAACTTTAAATTTAGTAATTTTAGTGAACTTAAAACTGCACTGGGACTTCTAGGAAATCTTGGGTAGCTGAGATAACAAGACATAGAGTCAATAAATATGCCACAGAATGTTTAATAAAGTAGTGATTTAAAGTTTCCTGGGGCCCAGTGAGGATGCATTAGCTATGTTAAAATAATATATCAATGTTTTTAGGATCAAAAAGCCTTTTAAAATATAAACTGACTACAAAACACAGACTACAGAGAATATGAGTTCTAAAGGCTCTTAAGACATTATCTAGTTTTACCTTTTATTTTGCAGATGAAGAAACTGAGTCTTAAACAAGTAAAATTATTGAGGACAAACAATGAGTTATTAGTCAGGAGCTCTGAGCGTACTAGGTAAGCAGAGTAGCCAGACTTAGAGCTGTCTATTACTATGCATTGGTTCATTTCTCTTTAGAACTGAACTACATGAATAGGTCTGAAATTAAATAGCATTAGCATAGAATTTTGTTAGCATCTCAAAATGAATAAAGATAAGGAAATTGATTTTAAGGCTGTAATGAACCTTGAGAGAGAAATTTGAAATTATTTAATGTGCCTTGTGCTTGAAGCTGGCAAAAGCTTTAGAATTTGTGATTTTTCTGAGTAGTTTGGGGAGTTAGATAAGCTTGTTTCCTAAATTCATCTTCATGAATATTCACGTGATGGGTGGATGTAGTAAATATGAAAAAATACGCAATCTTTCATTGCAATTCTCAATCAAATATGCTATGTCATTTTCTTTCAATATACTATGAAAAAAACTTTAATGTCACAGAATATTTTCTATAGAAAGGCATACATAATAAGATGGGGGTTAAATGTGGAACTGCATAGACTGTAAGTCCCCTCAGCACTTTGGTTAAACTTTTGTTTTGTTTTGTTTTTTAATCTCCTTCGGAACCTAAAAATAATGGTTTATGCCCATTAGGACATTAACCTATGTTTGTTGAATTGAATTACAACTCATAGGGTGCCCATGGTCAGGTTCCATCACTTTTCTGAAGTCAAGGGTTTCTCCTTTGTAGATGGATGGGGAGAAAAGATAATGTCTGAAATGCCTTCTAGTTCAGCAATTTTATATTCTAAGATTTATTCTTGTTCTAACATTCTACTTCCAGTTCTAATATGTTACATTTTAAGGATTGTTACACATACAACAATCTATGATAAAAGGACAAATCCAACGCTGCTGCTTTTTAGGCCTGATGTATTACTCTGAACACATCTATTCCATCCCCAATGGGGCACCTGGAAACTTTAAATCCCTAAATCAAACTTTCAGTGATATACTTATTGACTCTCATGTCCTTTATCTCAGCTATGCAGGATTTCCCAGAAGTCCCAGTGCAGTTTTAAGTTCACTAATACTAAGTTTAAACTTATTAAACTTAAAGTTTTATTTTATTAAATATTAAACAGAGGGCACCCTGCATTTCTGCCAGTAGTAAGTCATATTTATGCAGTGTTTGTCTTATAATTATCACAGTGTAAGGTGTAGAGTCTTAAGGTATCATTTATGTTTTAAAGGCCTTTCCAAAAGTAACATTCTCTGTTCTAGCATTCTTTCCATCTCTAATACCCTTATACAAAAAAAAAATCATTCTGAAAAATTATTTTACATCTAAGGAGTTTTAAACATATGACACTAAGCAGCTTGGGATATGGCAGATTTAGAATCTTAATTTGTTTTTTGCTTAGATATACAATTGATCGGCACACTGACCTCGATAGATATTTCAATATTGGTCAAGAAGATGGTTTTATTAAAACGACAAAACCTCTGGATAGGGAGGAAACAGCCTGGCTCAACATTTCTGTCCTTGCAACTGAATTCCGTAAGTATTTTTCTGAGAGTTTTTGCTTTAATTTAATTAATCCTTTAATGAGGATTCTATTCCTTTACTCATCTGTGTGCTATTTTAAAAAATAAACAATATGATACATAGCTACAACTAACAGGCTTTGTCAGCCTCAAAACAAGTTTTCACCCTTGGTCCTAGGTGTTGAGGATGTGAGGGTGGTATTAGTGCAAAAAGATATGTCTCTTTTCTGTGACAAAAATGAGCACAATGTGAATTTTCATGTCCAGCTCCCACCCCATATATAATTTGTCAAACCTGTGTTCCACCTGGAACACACTTCATTCTGGGGGACATTTAATCAAGGGTCCTGAGCTCTTTGGGGAAAGGCTATGTCCCCTTTGAAACTGAATGCCTTCATCAAATAGCCACAAAGATGGAATTGGTTTTTTATTTACAAATTGCAATTTTGGAAACCTTTTGCATACAACCCACACCAAGCATACTAGATGACAATTTTTATCATGAAAGTCTACTGTCTGGATGATGGATTACTGAGGTTAATTATGTGGTAAGTTTATGGAAAGCCCTTAAAGAAGCCAAAAATGACACTCGCCCCTGCTCTTTACTATATATGAATTTTTTTCAGACAATCGACACCAAGAAGCTAAAGTTCCAGTTGCCATCAGAGTTATTGATGTCAATGATAATGCTCCCAAATTTGCAGCCCCATATGAAGGCTTTATTTGTGAGAGTGACCAGACAAAACCTGTTTCCAATCAGGTATGTTCTACAAGTTATTGAACAATGATGAATGGAGTTGTTTGAAAGGGTTTAATGATTATTTTCATTCCCTTTAGTTATTAGAAAGAGTTAGGATTCTAAGTCTTAGCTAGCCCATCAACAATGTTTCTCATTTGCAAATACCAAGAAAAGAGAGATGATAAACTTACTCATTTCTTTCCTGGTCAGACCATATCTAAGGTTTGATGTCTTATTCTGAATTCCACATTTAAATATGAGAATGGACAATCTTTAGTGTATTCAAAAGAGGTGATCAGAACGATGAGGATACAAAAATGCATCATTCTTGTACTAGCTGAAAAACTAAGGACATCTTAAATTGTAGAAAAGATGCATTGGAGTAAAATCTAAAAATGGCTTCCTTGTAGAAGAGGCATTAGGTTTATTCTGTTAAGATCCAGAGGGCAAGACTGAGATCAGCGTGTGAAAGTTGCAAGAAATAGATTTCAGTTTAATATAAGGAAGGCTTCCTTATAAGTGGATCTTGTGGGGAGCAAATAGTATTCCAAAGTGATAAGAAGTTCCATGTTATTGGAGTTCTTTAAGGGGAAGTTGGGGTGTCCTAGAGGTGACACCATAATTGTATTGGGGGTAAAGAGCATAATGTGAAGCAGATGAGCTTTCAGGGCCCTTACGACTCTGAGATGTAATGAGTTGTAATGCCAACTAAAAACCATGATTCTGTCAAGACTCAGGGTATATGGGAACCTTGTAAAATTCAATAAGAGATGTATTTGCCAAGTATGACTTATTTAAATTTCATTTTTTTTCCTTTTTACAGCCAATAGTTTCCATTAGTGCTGATGATAAGGATGATACAGCTAACGGACCAAGATTTCTCTTCACCTTACCCCCTGAAATTGTCCATAACCCAAATTTTACAGTTCGAGACAATAGAGGTTTGTACCAAAGTTTACAAATATTAGTATTCTTTGCCCAAAAAATGAAAACAAATGATTCTACTGTTGAAAAACCTGTAAATGCTGATTTATTTTTTCAAAACCAAAATCTTTCACTGGTTTATGAAAGCATGGTACCTAGAGGTAAATGACTCTTGGATTTAAATAAGTCAATATAACAAAAGAGTTATGATTTCTTCATTGTCAACATACCCACCACTTACACAGTTCATAACCCTTCTCTACCTTGGTAGAAATGGTCATGAATTTCATGGTTTAATGATCAAGTACAGAAAAAGAACAAAGGCATATCAATTGAAAGAACTAGGAATGTTGAGCCTAGAATAAAGAAGACATATTCAAAGGGTAAAAGGTGACCGTTAAAAAAAATAAAAAAACTAGACTTATTTTTCTTGAACCAATAGAACACTGGTCAGGAATATTATAGAATAACTTCCTATTTATATATGACTTGGCTTAGATAATGTCTTGGTTCTCTTCCAGTACTGTGCTTCTGTGCTTCTTGGTTTCTGTGGCCAAAAAAAATGAATAAATAAATAAAAGGATAAATATTCTTACCTGGTGGCCAACCTTCTGGTAAGAAGCTCTATGCACTTAGCTAGGCAGATCTCCAAATGGCATTCCATCTTTGGACCCCTCCTTGAAAGTTTTCCAGATTAGAAGAACTTGCCAAAGATTATGTTGCACTGATAGTGCTTTCAAGGTCACCTCTACTCAGTCAAGAAATATTATAGAAGAGATTCCATGAGGGACTTCTTGAATCAACAAAAGAACTAAGTGAGAAAGGTGCAACTCCCCCCCCAAAAAAAAACCCAAACACTCAACCCTTTATTAGCATATACTTTTTGAAAGTTTAATAAGTCAGTATGGGCCAGATAGCTTTATTCATATTGAAACAGAAAAATAGTATTGAAAGATATTAGTTCAGTTTTGCATAATGGTATAATCTTTTAACTTTTTTCCCTGGTGTATCTGATTTTTGCAGATTTCAGTAAGAAGTGATCAGAATTTGTTTGATAAGGGAGAAAATTTAGAGAGAAACTCAAAAGACTGTGAAGAATGTTGAGACAAAGTATTAAGCCCACTGTACCCTAAGATTTTTTTTATGTCTAGACTCTGTCATTAACTAGCTTCATGAACTTGGGAAAATGATAACCATATTTTTAATCAATAACAAGGATTGGGGTGGGGGGATTAATAACTCTACACTCCCTTCTTCATAGGGAGCCTGAAGAATCCAAAGCAGCTAGATGATATGGTGGATATAAAGTTGAAACAAGAGTTAATAAGATCTGAATTCAAATCTTTCCCCATACATTTACTAGACTGTAGCCCTGGGCAAGTCATATAAGCATTACCTGCATCAATTTCTTTATGTATAAAATGGGGATTATCTATCTATCTATCTATCTATCTATCTATCTATCTATCTATCATCTAGGTTTGATGTGTGGGGATAAAAATGGTATAATATTTGTGAAGCATTTTGTAAACCTTAAACCAATATATAAATGCTATCTGATGCCTAACGTTTTTTCTAACATATATTGGCATTTACATGAATGCATATGTGTGTGGGTGTCTATATGTACGTATATATGATGTGTGCATTTACATAAATATATGTAGTTGAAGGGCTTTCTTCAGTAGGAAAGATTAGATTTATTCTGCTTGGTCCCGGGAGTCAGGAGTAGAATGAAAGAGTAGCTATTGTCAAGAGAAAGAAAATATTTCTATGCAAAGTAAAACAAAAATTGTATACAATCCTAACAATCTGTACAAAAGTGAAGAGTCCATCTTTAATAGAGTGAATGTTCTTTTGCCAGAAAACTTTGAGTAAAAGACAAATGTTCTTTTTCCTGGGAGTTTGGAGGTGGTACTTTTGCTTGGGTTTGAATTGGTTCAATATTTCCATCATTGGCCTTGGATTCTTTGTCTGCAAAATGGGATGATAATAATTGTACTATGTACTTCATATGGCTGTGAGCATTTTAACACTCAGAGAATGTGATATTTGCTTTTTGTTTTCTATGAGAATTTGTTTTCTATATATGTTTTCTATATAACATAGAAAATATAGAAAAATATGTTTTCTATATAATATAATAAACTATATAAAATATAGTTTCTATATTTTAAAGTAGGAATTAATTCCTATTTGTAATTATCCATTGGAGTGTGTAAGTCAGCCAGTGTTTTATCTTTGCCTCAATTTTAGTTATAAAGTAATCCTTAACTCGAGACTCCATTTTGTGGGAAGTGCTAGGTGGGTCTCTATTTTTTTTAAGAAAAATGACTTTATTAACTGTGGCAAACCATTAATGAAAACTCTAATGTTTGGTGCTATTACAGAACTTGAAAGTGAATATAGTCCTATAATTATCATTTAAGAGAGTTCCTTTCTACTGGGCTCCTCAAAGTAATTACATATTGCAGTAATCCAAAAGAAGTAATCACATTCTCCATCTTATTCATAGCCAACTATGTTACCGAGCTTCTCTGTACTGACTGTTTCGCATTGGAAACATAAGATAATGGGTTAGCTCATGCTGAGTTAGCGCATCACGTCCCTTCCTCGCTGAGTGTTTACTCCCATTATACCATGTAAATAAACAGCATTGTGTTTGCCTAAATTCCACATAAGCATTTGGTATCTTGAAAAATAAGAGAGCAAAACCATTTTAATGCATACAGATCTTTTTCTTCCTGCATCAATTCTCCCTCCCCTTCATCCTCTCTTTAATCTTGTACTATTCTCCACACTAATCTTCAAAGGAGGCTCGGTGGAGAGAATCAGAGGAGAGCACTTAGATGCTTCTTTGCCATTCAGAACCATCACAGAATCATACTTTTGTGTACACTTGTATGAGTTTCTGTATGTGCACACATAGGTGAAGAGAGAGGCTTTTTACACTTTGAAGAACATTTATATTTAGCATCATAAAAAGATCACTGGACATAGAGGCAAAAGATCTGGGTTCAAGACCTAAGTCTGGTACTTACTAGCCATATGAGTAAAGGAAAGTCATGTTGAAGAACACTGATCTGATGACTTTAGAGTAAAAAAAAACTATCTTTCAATAAAGAATAGAATAGCCAGGTTGTTGGATTTTGTTTTTCTTTTGTTTTGTTTTTGCAAGAATTCCTTAGCCTTCTATTTGACTCTTGTAATAAGTGTCTGACGTATTTTTTTTCTTTAAATCTAACTGACATGACACTCTCTGTCTATGTGACCTTATTCAAATTGCTTCCTATACCTTGGTTTCCTCATTTGTAAAACAAATGATCAAACTAGAGTTTTGTAAAGTTTCAGCTTGATCTATTATTAGTCTATGACATTTCTGAACATCAATGTCCTTTTATAAAATGGGAGTAGTGATATTTATAGTCTCCTCTATAAGGTAGTTGTTAAGAAAATACATTGCAAATCTTAAATTAATAGTCAGTATAAATTATTCTTTTTTAAAATCAGTCTAGACCTTTGATTTTATCAATGTGAGAGACCCTGTGAATGGAAATACCCTTTACAGATGAGGAATGGCAAAATCTCTTTGAGAGTTACTTCAGACTTTAAAAAACTATAATTGTTTATGATCACAAAGCTAATATGAAATTGGAATTTGAACTCAGAACTTATTGACTCCAAAGTGCTATACCAAGTTGCCTCTTTCTGCTGTTTTAATTTCTCTGAAAATGATGATTTGCTAGAGATAGCTAGGTGACACAGTGAGTAGATTCCTGAGCTTGGTTTCAGAAAGAATTGAGTTTAAATCCTCCCTTGTACACTAACCAGTGTGAGAATTTACAAATCTCTAAAACTTTCTGCCTCAGTTTCCCATTTGTAAATGAAAAACTCACCTTCCTCACTGTTACTTTGAGGATCTAATAAAATAGCATATATAAAGCATTACTTAAAGCAGATGATGATGATGATGATGATAGATGTGGGAATACTTATTTGTGGGAACAGTGAGGCAGGATGCTGTTAAATAAACCTGACTTGAGGAATCAAGAGTCATGAGGTCTAGGTATGAATTTTCTCTTGCACCTTGGGCAAGATATTTCATCTTTCTGAGCTACACTGATGGATTGGTAAATTAGGCTAAAAGCTCAAGTTGGGTCAATAGCAAACAAGATTAAAAATAAAAAGGTGTTGTGACCTTAGATGTCAGATATAGAAGGATGAGATTTAGGATTAGATTAGCACTGCTGCCCTCAAATTCCTCTTTCCTGATTAGATCACATATAGAATATTGTTCATTTCTTGGTTTCGTGTTTTAAGATAAATATGAGCAAATTGGAATATGTCCAAAGAAGGGCAAATGGAATGTTGAAAGTCCTTATATTTGTCCAGGGTCTTTCATGCCCCTAATCACATTTGATCTCATAAAACTTGGTGATAAATAGATCCAAGCTGAGTGATGAGAAAGATGAGGCTGAAAAACTCAATGACTCTTTTAAAAAGTCATAAAACCATTTAATGAGATTCCTGACTTTGGTTCTGATATTTGTTCTGCTAAACTACACTGACACTGGTCCTGAGTGTAAAGAAAGGAGATTACTTGGACTTTAGGAAATTCTCCCTTTGTGGGTTGAGTATCCAAACTTTGTCTTCACAGAGACACTTTTTATCATATGTGTCAGAGGATCATTATGACATGAAGCATATATATATATATATATATATATATATATATATAGTGGTTCATTTTCCCTTTTAGTTCAATTGTCCCTACAAAAGTGAAATCTGGGAACATCAATATATAGCTCTCCCAAAGAGTGAACATCACCTCACTGCTCTGCTTGTCCATGGCACCTAGGAGGTACCTGACAGCATCATCATCCCCTCAAAAGTACTTTGCTGGCAGTTAGTTACCCAGATGGAAGCACTCCTGCTCACACAGCCACATATATAAAAGAGGTTTAATTTGAAACTGTACAAGCCATAACAATGTCTCATTACCAATTCCATATACTGTGAAAATAGAACAAAATAAACAAGACACAAATAGCAAAAACAAATAAAAACCAAAATATCCTTTCTCTTTCTCGTAGATATCAATTTCCCCCACAAAGGCTATATATATGTATAGATATAGTAAATAAAATAGATTTATTTGAAAGCTAGAAGGTATAATAGCACTAAAAATAAGGGATCAGGGGACTTATAGCAGAAGGGGAACTAGAGGTAATCTAATCAAAGATTTTTATTTTTCTCATGAGGAAACAGAATCCAAAAGGGAAGAAATGACTTTTCTGAATCAAATAAGTAGTATCAGACACAGGATGTCAACCAGTGGTCTCATTTTTAATTCTGAGCACCTTTCCACAACTCCCTGGATATGTGAAGGATAGTAAGAAAAGAAACAATTAAGTCAAAATTGGAGTCCATGAATTGTCTTCATAGGATAGGGACTTATCACTGAAAATTCTGAAGCAATAGAAGGACAGAAAAATAAAAGAAAACCCACCAAGTTATGGGCCTTGTTTCTGGATTTTAAGTATTCAAAGTACTTGCCATTTCTCAGTTTACAGGGTGTCCCAGAAAACTTGTGTGTTCTGTGTGGGACAATTTACAGAGATGAATTAGAGGCAGAAAGAAAGCATAATTATTTACATAAGCTAAAATGGAGAACATTAAAAGACATCTGCCATTTTGATCTGCCAAGACATCCTTGTCCATATTGGAGCAATTAAAATAAACTTTCGCAAGATCATCTTGGCTGTCTTTAAATTATACAAGCAGAAGACCAGAAGTATTTCAGGATGCTATTTGAGGCTGCTCATAAAAAAGATGTCCTCAATTTAGGGGAAAAAGAAAATAGTTGCCAAGTGGTCTAATCATGGTAAGCTTGATTCTGCTGTATGGGCTCAGCCAAAATCCTCCTTAAATGCTCATATGTAACTGAATAAGCAAGACAAACTTAACCCCAGAAATAATGGAATTGACTTGGAAGAATAACATAGGAAGGCAAATGCGACATTTATATGCATGTGCATATAAATGCACACATATAGAATTATATATATCTGGTGTGATTAGATTTCGAATTTGGCTTCAGATCCTAGGCAAGTCACTTAACCCTGTTTGCATCAGTTCTTCACCTGTAAAATAAGCTGGAAATGAAAATGGCAAATCACTGCAGTATTTTTGCCAAGAACACCCCAAATGGGGTCAATTGGATGGGATTAAATGGACTGATTACCAGTAATATATTATTTTCATGAATATATTTTTCACACATATGTACATGTAAATATAAGTATACACACACATATATATATATATATTTACCCACATTCACTAATGTGAAATCTGCATAGAATCCCAAAATCTCAGACATTCGGCCAGTATTAAGAGTTTTAATTTTTTATTATTATTTTTAATATTATTTTTTATTTTTAATTAATCAATTTAATTGATTATTTAATTATAATGCTAAAATAATTAAAATTAATATTAATAGTTATCATTTATTGATCATCCTAGTGTAAACATCAACATGAAAAAAGTTTTTGACCAAAGGCACACGTAAAACCCAGTGGAATTGTGAGTCAGTTATGGGAAGGGATGGGGGAAGAGAAGGGAAAGAACATGAATCTTGTAACCAAGGAATAATGTTCTAAATTGACCAATTAAATAAAACTAAAAAAAGTTATCATTTATGTGGCATCTACTATGTATCAGTCACTGTGTTTCATATTTAATTATGTTTCATTTGATCCTTACAACATTGGGAAGGTGATACAATTATTTTCCCCATTTTATGTTTAAAGGAACTGAGACAAAGTTTAAGTGACTTGTCCAAAGTAAAACAGTTAGTAAGGGTCTGAGGTTGGATTTGAAATCAGGTCTTCTTGACTCTGGCTCAGCTCTCTATTCACTGTGCCACTTCACTATTCTATTTTATTAAGTACCTACTGTATATCAGGTACTGTGCTAGGAACAGTGAAAATCTCCTCGATGACCTTCCTTTATGGAATGATCATCCAGTATCTGTCTGGAAACCTGCATTCAGGAAGGCCTTCTGGTTACCTCTTAATATAACCTACATCATTGCTGGATAGTTCTGTGTTTTTTTTTTTAATCTTTTCTTACACTGACCCAAAATCCTCCTATTTTTACACTCATGGCTCCTTGACTTGACTATGGCCTATGTGCACTAGTTCTCATCCTTTTCTACTTGACAGCTAAACTGTTTAAAGACCATATAATGACCCTTTAAATCTTCTTTTCTTCAGACTAAACATTCCTTGTTCAGTCAGTTATCCAATATCAATGGTATACTGTACCTTTCCCATCTTTCTTAGAGACTCTCTTCTAGAAAAATATGATGTTTTCTCTCCTAAAATATGAGTCCTACATCTGAAACTCCAAGTTTAGTTCTTCCTTATGCCCTCCTCCTCTGGGCCATGTATTATCTTCCAGAAAATAGGTGCTATATAAATAAAACCCAAACTCATGTGAGGTTTTTATGAACCTGACCTCCAACATAAAATGCCACTTTGTCCTAACATCAAAGATCACACATATCAGCTGTTTCCTCTGTGTTATTCAGATAAATCAGAATAGTGCAAGTACCAGACTTAGAAATAATATGAGAAAAATAGAGAGATCTATAGATGGTGGTGACTGTGACAGGTAGGCTGATAAACATGATTAGGAAAACAGACTCCTATGAGGAAAAGTGCAATGAACAAGGATCATTTTGCCTGGAAAAGAGAAGACAAATTATTGACTAGAGAAGAGAAAAGATGAAGATAAAACATCAAAAGACCTGTTTTCTTCCCCATGCTCTGCCCCTAACTTGTCATTCATCTCTGTAGACAAATAACTCTTTAGGTCTCATCTCAGTGGGTTTTATTGGTAAAATGAAGAATTTGGACTAGATGATGGCAAAATTTCTAGAGGAATTTATCCTATCTAGTAAAATATATGAATCATTTTTGTTTATTTTGTTTTGGGCACAATGATCACCTTTTTGTTTGGGGGATGATAATCAGCTTTGCTTTATATCTTTAAGAGTTTGAACAAAAGAAAGTAGCCTCAAAGTGCAGAAGTAAATCTTTCAAACTCAGTTTAAAACTCAGCATAGGGTCTTTCACCAGGTAATGCCTTCCTCCATTACTTTGTATTTATCTTGAAATATACATGATATTTATTTATCTCTCTTGTACAAAGTTGATTCCCCACCAATAGAATGTAAGTCCCTTGAAGGCAGGGACTATTTTTTTATCATTATATCCCTAGAACATAGCAGGTATAGAATAAATGTTTAATAAATGCTTGTCGAATTGATTTGAATTGAATTGAATTAATAATTAAAAGAGGTAATAATGAAAATGAATAGAATTCCTATCTTTGAACTGGATTCTTATTCCATTCAATGCTGATGGATTATTTGGTATTCTACTGATCTCTCAGCCCATATTCTAATTAAAGACACTTTTTGCTCTAGGAAAACTTTTTTTAAAAGATCAAAAACAAAAAGTGCAAGTTGAGAGATATTTATGATACATAAGGAGATCTTTTTATCAATTAGTTTTATTGTTTTTGAACATGGATATCTTCAAGGAGAGAGTAACCTCTACACTGGATGATATAGAAGTAACTTTAAGCTATAAGACTTAAAATTGAACTAGAGGTAACATGATCCCTCAAGGTCCCTTCAAGCTTGATGAGTCTACTAATTGATCAAGAAAACCTGACTCTCCAGTTGTAGATGATCAGAAGAAAATTATTCAGACTAGAGATGGAGACTTATAATAGATTTTAGTCCAAGCTTTACCATTAATCAAGTAACCTTAAGCAAGTCATTAAGTGGGTCCATTTTTTTCATCCATAAAAGAAACCATTCTAAGGTTTCTTCTAGGACAAAATAGTAATAAGTGTCTGGATGAGGAAAAGATAACAATGCTGATATATAGTGCCTTTGTGTTTATTATAGAGTGATGACTTTGTATTGAAACTTATTTTCATTAAATATAGAGGTAATCAACAATTCAATGAACTCTAAAGTCCCTTCCTGCTCCTAAATTTTATATTCAATTCAAGTTACTAAGCAGATACTGAACTCTGATTCTGAGTAAAGTAAAGGTAATACAAACATGAAGAAGGATTTTGATAGACTGAGGAAAGAGGTAGGGAACTTGTGCAGAAACACTGATGAAGCTAGCTGGTATAGTGGAGAGAGAATTGTACCTGGAGTCAGGAAAAGTCATCTTCCTGAGTTCAAATTTGACTTCAGACATTTACTAACTACGGGACCCTGGTCTAGTCCCTTAAACTTGTTTACCTTAGTTTCCCCATATGTAAACTGAGATGGAAATGAAAATTACAGCCACTCCTAATCTTTGCAAAGAAAACCCTAAATGGGATCACGAAGAGTCACTGAACTCACCTGAACAGTGACCATTGTTACAGAAACAAGGAGTTGAGAGTGGGCAGAGATCATAAGGCAGTCTGTCTAGTTTAATAGGAACATGGCATATGTGAATGGGAGTACTGTGAAATGTGTCTGAAAATAATAGGAAAACGAGAAGTATTTCCTTATCAGTATGCTCAACTAGAAAATGAATGTATTAGCACTCTCATGATGATGGCAAAAATTATCAGTTTCCAGCAAATAACAAAAGCATGTTCTCTAGAAAAGATAATGAAATCGTACAGTTGCAGTATTGGTACTGAGACTATTGCTGGAAAAGATTTCTACATCCTTGGGAACATAGGAAGACTGTGAGGCAAACTGGTGTGGAAACTATGATCTCAAATTACAATAGAATATTTTAGGTCACCAAATTGAACACTGTAAAACAATAACCTCCCCCAACTCACCATCTAACCTGACCCTGAATTATAATTCCCTCTTTGGAATGAATGAATATATTAAGAAGAAAATACAAAAGGTATATGGAGTGTCTGTCTTTCAAGTCTCATGATAATCATTAGTATTGACATTTCTTACTTCTTTCTTCATTGCTTCTAAAGATTCATAATTGCATGCATATTGGCACTTTCTCTACTGAATCAGTTTCAAAATCTGTCCATGATTTAGAATACAGGAGTTTCTTTAATTGTAATCTTTCCTAACCACTAAATCCAAACAGCATCTACCCTTTACAGAAATTCACTACCTGATCATGAACCTTCCACTGTTAATTTTCTTACGTTTGACTAAGCTACTACTGGAACAAGGAATATCCATGACATTCCAAGCTTTTGCAGCAATAAAACAGCTGTAAAATCATGTGCTCCATTGGTGTAGCCTTTGAGACCTCAGGACCATTATGGTGACATAATAGGGTACAAACATGATATCAGGAGAATTCTGTTCTTATATCCAGAAATAGTTATCCTTAAATGAATACACTAATTTCTCTAATCTACAAAACTCAAACTTTCCCCCTTGAATACGTTATTGCCTTTTCTTTAAGAATCTGATTTATAGGGGGCAGCTGGGTAGCTCAGTGAATTGAGAGCCAGGCCTAGAGATGGGAGGTCCTAGGTTCAAATCTGGCCTCAGACACTTCCCAGCTGTGTGACCCTGGGCAAGTCACTTGACCCCCATTGCCTAGCCCTTACCACTCTTCTGCCTTGGAGCCAATACACAGTATTGACTCCAAGACGGAAGGTAAGGGTTTAAAAAAAAAAAAGAATCTGATTTTTATAGTACAGAGCTTGGCTAGTGCACAGACCTCTCTGGATTCTCTTGACAGATTTATTTTCCTCTAGGATAATTTTAGCTCTTCTTTTTCTCTCCTAAAGTTACAGTTAGACTTTTTCTCCACCCATGTTAGAAAAAATAATCTTCATCCCATCACCAGCTTAGTAAAACTCATTAATGGAAATCATCCAGAAAGCCAGTGGAAATGTATATATAGCGATATAGGTGTAGAATGTCTGAGGTTTTCAAGGTAATGGTTTCTATTAAAATAATTGAGTGGAAAGGAGAGAATTATCAGGTATACAGATTCTACTTCCTTTTTTGGTCATTTATTTGGGCAACTGGGTTTTGTAGTGCATATTTGTTTCATAATAACTTCTTGTTTAGGAAAATTCCAAGCACGTAAGTGGAATACCAAAAGGGCCATTTTCAAATCTTACATTCTATACCAAAGTAGAAATCTGCTTTTACTGAAGGGGTCATTCTTTCCTGTATTATGAATCATAAACCAAGCATATGTTCATAGATATTTGTGATAGTAAATTATATGGCAAAATAATAATAATATCAATCCACCCCTTTTTGTTAATTGTCTGTCGTTGTTCAGACATTTATCAGTTGTGTCCAACTTTCTGTGATCCCATTTAGGGTTTTCTGGGCAATGATAGAGTAGTGGTTTGACATTTCCTTCTCCAGCTCATTTTACGAATGAGAAAACTGAGTCAAACAGAGTTAAGTGACTTGCCCAGAATCACACAGCAAGTAAATGTCTGAAGCCAGATTTGAACTCATGAAAATGAGTCTTTGTGATGCCAAGCTAGGCAGTCTATCCAAGGAGCCATCTACCTGCTCCTTTAAGTGTCTACTTATGCGCTTATTTTTCCTTACCTAGTCCCAGTCAGTGGTCAATATATGTCCATAATTAAATCCTCTCCATTTATCAGACTGTGCCAGTGCTTGTAATCTACTAGCTTGATCTTTTGAATATTAAAAATCACATCCAAACTATGCTGAAGGATCAAAAGAGGACTAAGTTTGGCTAATCATTTCTCCAGATACAGTATTAGATGAAGCAGCAGTACAATGAACTGTTCTAGTCTTCAGAGTGGGATCTGGGTTAGGAATGAGAAAATAAGCTGAGAGGTTCTTAAGGGAGTTGATATCACTGGGACAAATGTAGTGGATGAAGTTGTTGTTAGTTATCTGATCCGTATCCAGGATGAGCAAGGCTTTTATGACATCGTGATAGGATTGGGTTATAATATAAGACTGTAATTATAACTACATGTCACTGCCCATTTGTTGAAGAAGAATCCAAACCTGACATTGCTTTAACCCTCAACAATTTCCAAGTATATGCCTTCCCTTTCTCCCAGGTTTATTTCAAGACTAATATTAATATATGTCAAATAATCACTGTC